>NC_057020.1:5366672-5528354 GCF_000002595.2 Chlamydomonas reinhardtii
CATGTCAGAAATGATGTACTAAGTTCTATAAGCATAATTGAAGCCAGAAAGATTGCTAGAACCACTTGGAGGTGGGCACAATGTGAGTTGGGCACGTGGCAAAGACTTTGCATGCCCTATTGCTGCTCCCTTGTCATCACGCACAAGTAGGCATGAAGGGATGGGATTCTCATGGCCCCACATACTCGCATCAATGTGCCTTGCCATTCACCAAGATGTATTTGTATGCTGTCCTGTGCTGTGTTGCATGTTGACAGACTGCACATGCATGGTGTATTGGTGTGCCAGCACATGCTGCCCTTTCTCCTTCGTGTGCCACACTGGGGGCTGTGCTGCCCAACCCAGCATCCAACCTGCCTGCCTGACTCACCCCTTCACATCTATGTACGCACATGTGGCCTGACATTCAATTTGCAATGTATGTGAATGATGGATGGGCTTTGGAAGTGCAAGAACAATCAGCCACAACAGGTTGGCGTGCCAAAGGTCCTTCAGCGGGCCTCCTGCCCCTGGTCGAGGGGAGGAGGGGAGGAGGGGAGGAGGGGTGGCGGTCGGGCAGCGCCGCGGCGCAGCATGCACGCGTGTGCGTACGGCGCAACCTGGCGCACTTGGCGCGTGCGTGTGCTGGGCGTACCATACGTCATTGCGACCATCCGGATCATGGTGTTACCGCTGTACAACAGGCGTCCCATGGCCGCATTGCATGCATTGAAAGCATCAGTGGCGTGCGTTGGTGTGCGACACGCATGTGCATGTGCACACACCGGGCGGCAACACAGGGGTCCCGTGTGGGTGGGCTCCCAGCAGCACCTCCCCCGCCTTCCAACCAGTCAGTTAGCCAGCAGTGGCGCCCTTGACAACTGCACAAGCCCGTCGCCCAACCTAGCCGCACAGCCGGGCGCCCGCATTGCATTTACATGCTACGCACACGCACGCACCTGGCCGCATAGATGGTGGTTCCGCCGGAGTTACAGTCGTAGTAGGGCGACCCGCCGCCGACCCAGGTGGTCCCACTGCGGCGCCCGACCACAGAAGGAATGTACACATGCAATCAACGCGCCGTACGTACGACCCGACATCACACATCCAGAAAACATTGGCTGACTGGCTTATGGGGTTGACCTGGCTGGCGGCACCGCACCGCAGCTATCATTTGGCTTCCCTCCTCCCCGCCCCGCCTCTCCACATCGCTTGCCTGCCCGCCTGTCCGCCTGACCCCGAGCCACGCAGCCGAGCCCGGCCCGGCCCAACCCAGTCACGACCCCCATGCGAATGGTAGTGACACCTATACGGTCAGTAAGCACGGCCGCCCACCTGCACATCTGTGCTGCTGCGCCAGGCAGCAGGTGCAGCAGCGCCAGCGCCAACAGGAGGCGCATGAGGTGCCGCAGGCGCTGGGCCGCTGCACCCCCCCGTGTGCATGCCGCATGGTGCTGCATCGTTCCTGTGACGCGCTGCGTGCTGTTTGCAGGGAATCGGCGGCGGGTGCGGGTGCATTGACAGCTCCGGGTGCGCGGCCCCGGCTGTCCACAGGGCGCTGGCACGCTCTGCTGGCGGGACCGCGCCGTTGGAGCGCACGTCGACAGCGGCGGTAACTTCCCGCCGGGTAAGCGTATACAGCCGTTATCGCTGCCGCTGCTTGTCACAGCTGCGGCGCTGCCAGCCTGGCCTGCCCTGTCAATGCGGCGAGGAATCGGCATTCCGGAAGCGGCATCGCCAATCGCCCGGTGCAGGCTACACAAGTCATGTTCCAGCATGGCTAAACGCCGCAATTTGCCCTCATTTCAACAGCGGCAGCCGAGGAGCGCATAGCTACATTTGCTCTTATGAAGTAATTGCCAGTGATTCCTCTCATATAATAAATAGCGCTTAACGAGTTGAAGTGCAAAAGTTCGCGAGAAGAAATTTGAGAGGGGACCGCGCCTGCGAGCAAGGTGGACCCGTAGTTTGTCCTTATCATAAAGTGGTAATACTAAACACGACGCGTATCCATGAGTGACTCGCCCGTTTAGCATTCTTGCAAATCCTCATCGCAACTGACACGCTTTCGTGCCATCTTCTCCGAGGGTGTTCACCGCCGCAGTGCCTGTTGATTGCAGTACTTGTCCAGTTCCAAAACATTATGTCTCATATGGGTCTTGCCCCACAAACGGTCTCGCCACGCCTCGCCACGCCACGCCTCGTCAACTTTGAGCTTTGTAGGGCCCTTCAAGCACATCCCTGCCGAGAGCCCTGTAATCGCCTTGCGAATTCTTCTGCAACTTGTTCCTATTGCTGCATGAATCCCTTCTCTCCCGAGGTGCGGATGTCCTCATCGTCGCGCTTTGTCTTCAAGGGCGCAACGTCTCGATGGCATGCTCCCTGGTTTTAGGCCTCCTCAACTCTATGCACAGGGTGTACTGCCTCCTGTCCTCAAATTGCCTTCTGCTTAATACGCAATCTACACCTGGGTTCGGGCAATGGCGTGCGTGGTAATTGAGACCTCAATGGGAGTCGGACGGGTTACATGGAGGGCGCGTTAGTCAGCCCAAACTGTAGAAACTATTTGTCAAGCACCGCCCTGATGCTTATTCGATTGGTATGGAGTAATACATGCTAACCACTCATTACCTATGACAAACGTTACTGCTGAGACTGCAAGGAGCTAGAACCAACCTCAACGAGCGGTAGCTGTGCCGAGCTCACGATTTCCGTCACTAGGTGTTCATGAGACATCATGAGGACTGTCGAAGATTACCGCGATGAATTGGTGGTAAGCTTTTGACTGCTGGGCATGCCGCCGGTGATTCACATACATCCTTGTCACCGGTTTTGCAACCAGCATATATATTACCGTGTTTTTCTTGTAGACACGCCAACACGTAGTCAAGGCGGTCGACCTGCTGAATGTGGCGCTGGCCAAGTGCCATCGCCGACGTATCAACTTCGGGGCCAAGTGCGGCACCGACTTGACCTTTGAGCGCTCCAGGCGCAGTGAGCTGACGTACTGCCTCGGCGAATATGACTCCGCTGAGCCCGATGACTTTGGGGCGCTGGACTCGGAGCTCGACGAGCCTCCCGCCGCTGGCAGGCCCGCCATGGCACACACGCGCAGCGCCTGCTCGGTCAAGTTCCGTGAGATGCCGGCAGACGGCGACGACGATTATGACGGCGACTCAGATGGAGAGCAGGGCAGGGAGCGGCAGCAGTCAGTCTCGCTCCATCGCGCAACCTCGGGTCGCACTACCTGTGGTGACTCCTCATCGGTGATGGCAGGGGAGGGCAGCAGCACGCGCGCCTCCCGCGCCCCCAGCGCCAGCAGCGGCCGTGCCCCCAGCTCCCGGCGTCACGAAGGCGGCGGTCCCCAGCTTGAAGACCCATGCATGGACTGGCGTGCGGCCAGCACGCTTCTGGCGGTCTCCAAGGTTCGGCGCATGTCCACAATGGAGGCGCGGGCCTACATGGAAGAGGCCGCACAGGTGTCGTCGGCATCTGCTGACGTGTACGGCGACGCTGCTGCTGGCGGCGCCGCCGGCGGCGGCGACAGCGCCGGCGGCCTGGTGTGGCTGCAGCGCGCGGGCTGCATGACCGCACGTGGCGCGGGCCGCGCCCGCCGTCACTCCATTTGCAGCCTTCTGGTGCCATCCACCTCCGCGAAATCGAACGCCTCCGCCGGCTCGGCGGCGGCTGTGCCGCCGGGGCCCCCGCAGCACCAGACGTCCGGCGGCAAGGTAGCTAGCGGCGGCGGCGGTACGGCAACTGCGTGCAGCATTACTAATGGGGCCGCCGCCGCCGCTGCTGCTGGTGCGAACGCAACGGACGCTACCGCCGATGCGCCCACCACCGCGCGCACTGCAGGCGGCGGCAGCACAGCCTCTGGCAGGCACCGCAGCGGCGGCAGCGCAACCGTGGAGCACGAGGCCGCACCCTTGGAGCAGGAGGCCGCAGCGGTGGTGGGCATGCTAGCAGTGGGGGGTGGCACGACATTCAGCAGCACGCGGCAACGGGTGAAGACCGCCACAGGCAGCAGCAGTGGCGCCACGGCTCGCCAGCTGCAGTCGCAGACGACACAGGCGGCGGCGCCGCCTGCAGCGGCTGCGGTGGAGGCGGCGGAGATGGGCGCGAACCCCAGGCTGACGGAGGCAAAGCTGCTGCACTACCTGTTCAACAACGCCGGCGCGGCCGCGCTCACAGCCGCCGCCACTGGCCTCGTCAGGGCGGATGCCGCCGCCCCACCCCCAGCGCCGTCGCCAGGTCTCTCAGCAGGCGATAACGTGCTTCAACAGCCGGCCGCTGCCACGGGCGCCACAGGTGCGGCGGCCGCCGATGCCGCCCAGCCGCCGCCGCCGCCAGCGCTGCCCTCCCCTCCCACAGCGTCGCGGCAGCAGTCACACCACCGGCCCGGAAACCGCCGTGCCTCCGTGGAACTTGGCAGCTTGGGCACCAACTCCCTCTCCACAGCCCTGCAGATGATTGTTGGGAGCGGCGGGGGCGGCGCCATCAGCGGCAGCTTTGGCGGCGCCGCCGCCGCCGCCGCCAGCGACTCCACGGCGGGTGGCGGCATTGTTTCACGGCAGGATGCTGGCGGCGGTGCCGCAGGGGATGGCGGCATGAGTTACGTCGGTTACCTACCGCTCGGCCTGAAGGGCAGCAGTAGCAGCAGGCAGCCCTGCTACAGTGGCAGTAGCTGCAGTGGCGCTGCTGCCCCTGCTGCCGGCAGCAGCACCTACAGCCTGCACGCGCCCATCCCGCCGCTGGCCTTGCACCACGCCAGCAGCAGCCCTATGGCGGGGCGCCACGAGCATCATGGCAGTAGCAGTGGCGCCCTGCTAGACGCCGCCGCATGTGTTGCTACAGCCGCCGGAGCCTCCTCGGCCCTCCGCAGCGCGCCCCTGCCGCACCTGCGCATGGCGCTGCCTCCGCTACTGGCCTCCCCTGTTGACAACGGCAAGAACGCACCGGGCGGCGGCGCAGGTGTCGCAGGCTGCGCAGCGGGTGGTGGCTTTCAATGGCCGCGGTTGCCGGAAGGTGGTCTCATCGCCGCCACCTCTGCTGCCGCTGCCAGCACTGGCGCCTGTGGCAGCAGTAGCATCAGCGCCCCGCTACCCGCCATGCACCTCCCACACCTGCGGCGGTACACGACACGCGGGTTCCTGCCACACGACGCCGCCGGCAGTGACGGCGGCAGCGGCAGCCACTGCTATGCTGCTGACGCGTCCGAGCATTCGCTTTCGGTGTCGGGCGCCCCTCGCGGTGGCATGGCCGGGGGCGAGGGAGCAACGCGGCCGGATCCATCCCGCCGCATCCGTGCTGCAATGATGGGTCCCGGCGGCTCCCAAGCCTCTGCACCATCGTCTCCTGCACTCAAGACTTCAACACACCTGGCCTTCTCAGGAGCAGCAGCAGGCTCTCCGCCGCCAATCCGGCACCGGGGCTCCTGCTACCCGCCGCAGTCCCTAGAGTGTGGCGGTGGCGGCCCAGCCACTGCCCCGCACAGCCACATAAGCCATGCTGGCAGCGGCGGCCTTGCCGCCGCCGCAGGCATCCAGCGCGCCCCGACTTGCGGCGGCTCGCCCCACCCACAGCTCGCGGCGTTGCCAGCAGTGCCGGCTGCAGCGGTGCACTTTTACGCGCCTACGCCCCTGACAACGCATCGCCTGAGCATGCACCAGCGCATCATGGCGCTGCCAGTAGAGGGCCAAGCCGCCGCCGACACTGCCTCAGACCGCCTCGCAAGATACCTGGCATCTGACACCAGCGGCGGCGATGGCGGCATCAGTAGCAGCTGCGGCGGTGATGGCACAGCAACCAACCACTACGGCCTCCAGACTGATGACCTTCATCAGCAGCAGCATTACCACCACCACCCGCTGTTGCTTCCCCAGCAGCAGTCACACGGCGTCAATGCTAGTCGCGCCCGCCGCGCCTCTGCTCTGGCCTCGGGGCCTGAGGGCGCCGCTGCTGACTTCGGCGGCGGCGGTGACGGCGGTGCCCGCGGAGTCCTGCAGCTGGGCTCCCATGGTGGCGCCGGCGGCCGTGCCGGCGGCGGCAGCCTCAGCTGCGGGGCTAATGCCGGCGGCCTTGCAGCATTAGTAGCGGCAGGCGGCAGTGTGGGCGGCGGCGGCGGCAGGTGCTCGCCGCAGCCGCTGCTGCCCATGGGCAGCATGGGCCTGCTGGTGTGCACCGCCACCACCGCCACCACCGCCTGTCTTGATGACGTGGACGACGCCGACGACAGCGGCGGCGGCAGCGCCGTCAGCAGCGGCGTAAGCGGTGGTGTGATGCTGTCGCCGCAAGCGGTTGGCGGCGGCGGTGGCGGCGGCATTGGTGCCTCGCGACGGCGCCCTGTCCACCCGTCCTGGCTGCTATCAGAGTGGCCCTGGCTGCCCACACCCGCTGCTGGGGATGGTGACACGGCTGCCGCCGCAGCTGCCGCGGCGCTGGCACCCGCGATCAGGGGCCGGGCGTCGCCGGCATCGTCTGCCACCGGTATGGCAACGAACACCAACGCAAACATTGTGGCACGGAGCCTTTCACGGTGTGGCAGCAGCTTGGCGAGGCCGCTGCAGGCCGCCGGCAGCAGCCGCTTTGGAGGTGCACTCATGATGACACAGAGCCTTGCAAGCGGCGTCGGTGGCAGCGGCGGCGCTCTACTGCTGCCTGCAGGCGCCGGCCCGCCTGCTGGTGCTGCGGCACCAGCAGCCTTGGGCGCTCATGTTGACAACGGCGCGGTCACAGTCCCAGACGGGATGTTGGTGGCGCTCTGTGGTCGCGGTGGCGGCGGCAGCCCGGCGGGAGCGCCGCCGCCGCCGCCGCAGCGTCCCAAGCATGTAGGGCCCGACAGCGTGCGACCGCAGCCGCCCGCCTCACCGGGCCCGCGCCAAGCAGTTGCAGGCACCGCGCCGCCGCCCTCAGTTGCCACGTCTGCAAGCCCCCTGCTGCTGCCGCACCCTCCACCCGAGCCCACGGGCGCCGGAGCCGCCGCCGCCGCAGCAGCAGCAGCAGCGACTGCGGATGGTGATTTCCTGGTCTCTGGTGGAGGCTTGGCAGCGTTGGAAAGCGGCGGCGGCGGCAGTGGCCGTGGATCGCCACTGCGTCTGGGCGGCCGCAAGGCGATGGCCGTCAATGCGCTCTCACGAGACTGCAGCCGTGCCGCCTCCCATGTGAGCAGTATCGGGTCTGCTGTTGCTTTTGGGGCGCCCAGCGGCGGTGACGCGGAGGACGAAGACGATAGCGAGTGGCAGCGACGGCTGCGTTTGGGTGAAGCAGAGAGCAGCTGGCAGCGACGCAGCGTGGCCTGGCGAACCACTGAAGACGGTGGCAGCGAAGCCGAAGGGGCGGCTGCTGACGGCCGCAAGGAGGGTAGCAGACGAGATGAAGCGTCCGTGGGAAGCCGCAGCGGCGGCAGCTTGTGGGCCGCAAGCGCCAGCAGGCGCGGCAGCAGTGCGCAGGAGGCTGCAGCAGCCGGCGGTGGTGGCTGTGCCATGTCTGCCTTGGCGGCATCAGCTGGCCCAGGAGGCGACGGCGGCGCCACCGCTACTGCAGCTTTGCTGCTTGCCAGCAGTAGCTCCGCTCTGGTTGCGGCGGAGGTGTCAGACAGCGCATTGCTGTCGTCATCCTCCGCCTCAGTGCTTGCAGCGGCCTTGCTGGGCGCCGAGCAACAGTCGCAAGCGGCTGGCGGTGCTGTAGGCGTGCGTGGCTAGCGGTAGGGACAGCAGCCCGCCGGTGCGCCGCCGTGGGTCACTCTCGCGCACCGGCGGTGGCAGGAGCACGCATTGCCTGGTTCAGATCGCTTGCGATAGAAGGCGGATGTGCATGAGGGAGGTGGCTATGAGAGTGTGAGACACCAGCGCACACGCTGTGCTCGACGGCGACGTCCCCACTTGCCGAGCTGGCGGTTCTTGCTGGTGCTGGCAGCGTCTGGTCCGGGCAACGGCAGTAGCGCTACTGCCGGCGGAGACACGGCATGTGTCTCGGGCTCCGCAGCCGCAGGGCTGTTTCGCTCGTCCGCTTTTCGCGCACTGTCCCGCACTGGTAGCAGCGCAAAGCGGTTGCTGCCGCTCTCCCGCCTCGCTGCGCAAGTGGTCAAGGCCGCAGCTGCAGCGGCGGCGGCAGCGGGCATGCAGCGGGCAAGGCTGTGGCAACAGGTGGCAAGGAGTCCATGATGGGTGCTCTGTTTGGCGCGGTGTAGCACATGTGGCGTGGCACTGCGGAGCAGGTGGAGCACAGGACCCGGCAGGCGCTTACCGCAGCGACGGCGATGGGGACGAGGATGCGGATGCGGTTGGGGATGTGGCGGAAGATGCCGAGGAGGAGGAGGGCCATGCGGGCAGGGTCGCACACTTGGGAATAAAACAGCAGGTTTGGAACTGCTTGCAGTGGGAGAACAGCTTACGTGCGCTGCGTCTTGCTGTGTTTGGGCCCCCCCGAATAATTGCTCACTTGAAGTAAAGTAGCATGCAGTGTGCTGCCGAAAGCAATTGCTGTTGGTTCCAGCAGGAACACCCCTACGTGGTTCTATGTATGTGAACTGCAAGATTAAGCTGCGCTTTGCAGCAGGGCGACACGTACGGTGAGCGCGTTACTGCCTGTTGCTGCAGGAACAATAAATGCTGATGAGCAGATAGAGTAGTATCTATGCCCCATGTGAAGAATTGTATGGAACAAAGTTACCCATGTCCGTACGTGATTACGGTATGACGGGAGCAAGTCAAAAGCTGCCGTCAGCCCAAATCAGTGGCGGTGTTGTGCTAGCGTTAGGTATCGTGATTTTTACTGCAAGCTGCAGCGGCCGCCATGGCCACCGGCGGCGGCGGGGCCGGGCTGAGAGCCTGAGAGCCTGAACGGCGCTAGCAGGGCGTGGGGCTGAGGGTGCACGTGTCGATTGGCGGCGAGTGACGTGACTAGTTTGTTAGCTGCGGGTTAGCACGGACTGTGCACCCCACCCAACCGGCCACGTCCGGATTTGCGGGGATGCCAAAGGCCCCCAACATAGAGGCGTGTGCTTAGTAGGCACCCGCGTCAAGGTGACTGGGTTGATAACGACCCGGGAGGGGAGGGCTCAGCCCTTTTCCTGCCTCCCTAAGGCAGCCACCTCCTTGTTACTGCAAGATACCTGTCAATGCCCCACGCAGCGCCCCGTGTCCCAAGTAGCTGATGGGTGCAACGCACGCATTAGAAGCAGAGGCGTTCCCCAATCCTCTGTGTTACATCCTCATTTCAATCCGTGGTAGATGGCTTCCACGCGCAGCGGCTGGTGTAGTTTCGCCGCCCCTTACTCAGCAGCTTTCGCTGGTTGAGTCAGACACACGCACGTGCAAGCACACACAAAACACACACCAGTAGCAGCCGTCGCACCCAACAACGTAAGAGACAGGCCGTTTAAGGTTGCGTGCGTGCGGCCCATTTCACCGTAGTTAGGATTGGAAACGCGTATGGACAGGCGGTTGCCCATGCTGTTACTGATAACCAGCCGTGGGGCGGGCACGCCCTTACGAATTACTTCCTGACTAATACACCCAACACCCTCACCTTACACCCTGCACACGCAAAAAAGTGCATGTGGCCCATGTCACCGTTGTTAAAAACTGGAAACACATATGGACAGGCGATTGCCCCTGATACCCGACCATGGGGGACACCCTGACTACTACCAGAAATTACGCACTTGACGCGCTCACCTAACCCTCCCCTGCACCTAACACCCTAGCTACACATGCAATCAAACCCCTGCTGCATGCAAATTGCTCGTACCTGCACGCACGTAGGCCCACAACCTGCAGCCCAGTCAGCATGGGCACTAACCGTATATACATACCGTACTCCGCAGCCTCCTGTACTCCATCTGCTGCCTATAGCCCTGTCAGCACGCACTCGTCGTGGTAACGAACTCTCAAGTTCCCCTACCTCTCACACGTACACACCGCGCGCCGTTAACGTGCGGCACATTGATTGCTTGCGTGCAACACGAATAGCATCATAACGAAGAAACGCCAACAAGCCAGCATGTGTGCATGGGTGGCTGCTGTACACGGGCCCGCGCCGCAGTCGCGGGTAATGCAAGGCCACGTGCGGGCGTATTGACGCCCTGCTCTGTACCCTCTGTGCGTGTGCACTGTATGTATGAACCCCGGCGGCACAGCGGCCGCACGGGCCTGACTCCCGCCATGCCGTCATGTATTTGTTGTGTGTGGTTACAAGGTGGTGAGCACGACGTGCATTCCTGTCCTTGTAGAAACCTAGGCCCGGGCCGGGGGGCCCTTATAACGCCTGCAACACTTATATATGCAGCTAGTTTGGTCCCCGAATGGGGGTGCTTATGCTCCTGTGCTCCCAAATGGAATCTAGTAACGCGGCTAACCTGGCTGGGTCCGCATTCTGCATGACGGCCTGCATTCCGCCTGTAAAATCGATCTCGCTACCCAAACGCAACTGGTCGTAGGCCGTACACCGCATGAGCACATGATTCTCATCTTCGACTTCATTTGCAACACATAGCGGGCAAATCCTCTCCTCCCTAGGTCGTCCATAGGCGCGGTTGGCAGTAAGCGGCCAGCAGCATAGGCGGAACCTCATCAAGGCCTTGTGGTGCGCAACTGGTATAAATGCTCTACTGTGCCCTTGTATGAATGATCGCCAAGCTAACTAGCAAGATGCCATGTTGTTGCAGCGGTTGGAAGGCTTGCCCACGCTGAACGGCCGCTCCAGGTAGGGCCGCCACGAGGGCCAGCAGTCGTTCGAGCGCCCTGTCGCACGGGTGGCGACCGAGTATGTGTGTGTGTGTGCGCGTGCGCGCGCGTGTGTGTGTGTGTGTGTGTGTGTGTGTGTGTGTGTGTGTGTGTGTGTGTGTGTGTGTGTGTGTGTGTGTGTGTGTGTGTGTGTGTGTGTGTGTGTGTGTGTGTGTGTGTGTGTGTGTGTGTGTGTGTTAAAGAGCACAAGGAAAACATTACGCGTAGGACAGTGTATGCGATGCAGAATTACGGCCGTGTGTGTGTATGTGCACGTGTGCATGTGGTTGTGCCAAAGCCTGTCAACGCCTGCCCGCAGGCTGGGATAACCCACCCATCCACACACACGTACGGCGGGTGTACACACACACACACACACACACACACACACACACACACACACACACACACACACACACACACACCAACGCACACGCGCGCGCGCGCGTGCGCGCGTGCATGCATGCAAGCTAGCTTGAGTGTGGTATGTACTACTCACTCTCGCTGCGTTCGTTGTTGGCGCGCACCGAGTACCAGGTGAGGCCCACGTTCATGGTGTCGCAGGTGCCCTGTCGGTGGTGGTTGTGGTTGTGGTAGTGGTCGTGGTGGTGGTGGTAGTGGTAGTGGTAGGTAGTGGTGTGTGTGTGTGTGTGTGTGTGTGTGTGTGTGTGTGTGTGTGTGTGTGTGTGTGTGTGTGTGTTAAAGAGCACAGGCAAACCATGTGTGTGTGTATCTTTGGGTTGGGGGCCGGAGGGTGTCGCAGGCATGCATACACACATGTAGCTCGTGTGCACGTCCTGTGACAAGCCACGTTGACTCGTGCTTGCGGGGCAATGGCACGCGTGGCTGGGCTAGCAGGTGAGTCGGCGGCCCCCGTGCACTTATGCCCCACCAGCAGCTCCGTACATCCCCCTTTGCGGTACCCCATGGCGGCCATGGATCCGTTCTCTCATGATTACCGCACGCCATACTTTCCACAAGTCAGGGCGTGGATTACGTTTCGTTCCCTTCGTACCTGGCAGAAGCCGCGGTGCCACCAGTCCCACCAGTTGGGCCAGTTGGCGTGGCATACGTCCTTGCAGCGGCGCAGCAGCATGGCGTCACACCAGGCAGTGCCGAGGCCCCAGTTGATGCGGCAGCGGTAGCACAGGTCGTGGGCGTTGCAGATAGATGGGGTTGAGCTCGCGCATGTACTGTAGGCTGGTGGGGCTGCTGCAGCCGTCCACGAACGACACGTCATCCTGGGAGGGAGGGAGGAAGGGAGGGAGGGGAGTAAATCGCAGTTTCTTTCGCAGGTTGGGAGGTATATGGGTAGGTGTTTGGGGCTGAAGCTCTGGCATGGGGCCTGGGTTTTGGCTGGCATGGGGCGGGCCTCAAGGCCAGTGTTTCTGGAGTTGGGGAGCCAGCAGTGGACAGGTGGGGAAGCAGGGAGAGGCGTGACCGGAAACCGCCTTGCTTAAACCGTGCTCGGATTCGTGCTCATGAATGTCACCATGCGCTGAGCGGCTGAGAGCGGTTGTGGAAACCCTAGACGGCTCAAGCCCCGCCCCCGCCTGGCCCGCCCCGCCCGTGCGTGCTGACCCGGTCGAGCATACGGTAGGCGTAGCTTAGGGCGCGCGTGCATGCAACCGGCGGGGTAGCTAGTATCACACGTACGCATTGACTCACCGTGTAAGCCCGACTGATCCAGTCCAGGCGGTAGTAGATGCCGTCGTTGGGCCTCGACATAGACGGCCAGTTCTAATGGGTCGTGAGGTGCCGGCCGGAGCTGCTGAGCTCGCTGTCCTCGGGCGTCTCCAGCAACTGGCTAGAGTCAGTGGCGAAGTCGGTCACGGTTTCCAGCGCATTGCGATCGGCGTCTGCCTGGCCGGAACCGATGTCCAGATGCACCGGCCTGCACAACCTGTACACGGAGCACAAGCACGCAAGCGGTCGAGCGAAGTTCGCACTCAGGCAGACATCACCCAACCGGCGGCATTCGTGCGGCTCGGTTCAGACGCTCAGTGCCCACATCATGAGCATGGCATTGAAGATGGCACGGCGCTTATACCCAGAATGTACCTGTCATTCAAGGCCTGCAGAGCGCGTCCTAGGACAATTTTTTATACTGTGGATGTCCAGCGTTTGGCAGCGACTGGGCCACCCGCAATACTAGCCGATACGTACATGTCATTTTAGATCATGATTCTTACCCTGGCGGCGCCAGCGCGACGATCAGCGCCAGCAGGCAAAGAGTGCCAGTAATCATGGTCGCCAAGCGCCGCGGCATTGTAACCCCTGCGATGAATGGGTTGATGCTTGCATTGACACCTAGTCAATAGTGACTGCCATATGGAAAAGTCGAACCCACACTGCCGACTCACCAACTTGCGGCAAAGGCTGGCACGTGTGAACTCGCTCCGTCCCCACCTTTGTTCGTGCACGCTACCCGCTTAAGCAGGTTCAAACGAAATGAGTTGCCGTCAATAGGAAATCGGCCCAAAGCAAAGTTGGAATTACAATGTGCGGTTTGGCCCCATGCAGCAGGGCAATACGTCCGAAAACGTGGGGCCCTTGCAATTCAAAACGTTACAACATGCCGTTTTGCTTGTATTGTATCGTCACAAGGGGCCGAAGTCGACTGGCGGGGAAGCCAACGTCGCAGTCAACCGTGGTCTGAGTCATACCCCTCCGCACCAGCATTCAGTTTCCAATACATGCGCCGCATTTTGCCACAACGGTGGACAACTCGTCAATTGATCAGCACACACATGGCTACGCCATAGCACGGTCGCAGTAGCAGCATGCATCAACGCGTGATCATCACGCCGCGTTGCGTTCCCCTAGTTCTCCGCACAGCCGTCATCGATCAATCCTCCTCCTAGTCCTCCTGTAGCGCGGCCGCCACAGCAGTCGGCATCTGCTGCGGCCCAGTCGACCGGCGCCGCAGCCGACTACTCAGCACCGCCGCAGCCCGCGCCGCCACCCCACGCGCGCCTCCCCCAGCGCTGTCAGCCGTGGCACCAGGTCCAGCCGGCGGCGGAGCCGCGCCACCCCCCGCCACCACAGCAAGCCCTGCCGCGTCAATGCGGTACTAAACGCACCGGCCCATCCTGCTCCTTCCGCTGCATGTTCCTGACGCTCTGCGCCGCCTGCCGCCAGCGCCGCCAACACCTCCTGCTGCGAGCCAATCAGGCCTGCTGCGGCCTACGCGTCGCCGCCGGCGCCGCCACCGCCCCTCCGAAGGCCGTCAGGACCGCCGCCCGCGTGCAGGCTCCGGCTACCCACGCGGCCGTTCCGTGCAGCCCCGAGGCGCAACTGCTGCTGCTGCTGCTGTGCCGGGTAGCTGAAGCTGCCGCCGGGCAGCGCCACCTCCACCTCCAGACACAGCGGCGCCTCCTCATCACTGTCCTCGCGTGGCTATCGGCGGTGCTGGTCGCGCGCCGCTGCCAGTCCCAGGCCAGGCCGCTCCGCTACAGCAGCTGCTCCCAGCTGCCGCCAAGCATCCGAGAACGCAACCGCCGCACGCCGCACGCTGCTCCCAGTGTTGCCGCCGCCTGTTGCGCGCCTGCTCCCGCCGTCCGCGCCGACTCCCGCAGCTGCATCAGCTGCGGCGACGACAGCTGAGGCGGCAGCTGCGGCAGTGGCTGTGAGCCTGTGGCACCTACTCCTGCTGTGGCCGCTGCTGTGGCTGCTGCGGCTGCACGACCGGCGAATGAACCACGAATAAAGGCACCTCCTCTGCCCACACCTCCCCTGGCCTCAAGAACAGGCTACGTAACACTCCGTCCGCTGGGCCCCACCTCTCACTACCGGCCTCAGCACCAGGCCCCAGCGGCGCGACCGCGGACGTGCTGTGCCGGCGCGCCGCCGCTGCACCCGCCCTCGTCACGCTGCGTCCCAGCATTCGGCCGCCTGCCTCTCCAGGTCCATGTCCTGCTGCTACAGCCGGCGCAGCGCTGCTGCGGCCACCACTACCACCGCGGCTGCCGCCGCTGCCAAGGGATCCTGCGCCACCCATGGCTTGGGCCATTGCTGGCGGCGAGGCCGCGCCTGTGCTGCTGCTGCCGGCGCGCAGGCGGTCGGCGAGCTGGCCGCTGCTGCGCACCGTGGCGATGGTGGCGGAGGGCCGCAGCAGCAGCGGCCGCGGCGAGGCAGGCACGACGGGAGCTAGCGAACCGTCCCCCGCCGCCGGCGCCGGTGCCGGCGCCGCCGCTGCCACCCCCACAGCATCCAGGGCGTTGCTGCTACTGCCACCATAGGCACGCAGGTGCGGTCGCTGTGACCACATGGGAGATGAGGGCACGGATAAAGACACCCGGCCGCCGCCACCGCTGCCGGCTGCAGCCACGGCTGCGGCTGCGGCGCCGCGCGCCCTTGAGGCAGCCCAGGATGCGGCTGTAGCATCCGGCGTGTCGCTGTCACCGTCATTGCTACTGCCACCATCCGCACCCGCGACGCCCTCTTTGAAATCACTGCTGCCGCGGCCGGCCCAGCCGCCAGCCGCAACAAAGCTGTTCATGCGCCGCTGGTGCTCGGCTGCAGCTGGGCTGGCCCCTGCTGCCGCCGCCGTCGCCGGCGGCATCCACGCACACGCAGCCGCCGGCTCCGCTACGCCGCCGGCGCCGCCCTGCTGCTCATCGCCGCCAATTGAGTACAGCGCAGACGACCACCACCGGGCGTGGGGCGCAGCTGCGCCGGCGCCACCGCTACCTGTCGTCGAACCCCGGACCATCGCGCTACTGCCGCCCGCTGCGGTTGCGCGGCATGCTGGAATAGCAGAGGGGGGCCAGTCCAGGGAGGCCCGCTGGAAGCGCGGGTGCGGCTGGCCGCGGCGGCCTGGCGTATGTGGTGAGACGAGAAAGGCTTCTTCACCTTCGGAGGTGGAAAAAAAGCTAGGGACGGTGAACGACACTGCGGCGGCTGGCGGCTCGACGCCGCCAGAGTGCAGTGGGCTGCAGCCGCTGCTGCCTCGCCGGGAGTAGAAGGCGGCAGAGGCGTCGCGTGCGGCCCGCCAGGCGCTCTGGAGTGCGCGCGCTGAGGCGGCGGAGGGAGGGCCCCCAGTGTCCATGGAGGCCGGCCGACGCCAGCCCTGTGGCTGCTGGCGTTCCCGCTCCTGTTCCGAAGGGCTGCCCTCCCGGCTACTGCCTTCACTGCTACTGCCGCTGCCACTACTGGCGCCGATGGTGGCGCCGGCCGAAACCAGGGCAGACGCTCGGGTCCCCTGTCGTGCGACCCGCGCACGCCAGCGCATCCCCAGGCCTATTGCCGGGGTGAGGTGGGCCAGCTCCGGCTGCTGCGGTGGTTGCAGCTGTGCAGGCCGCTCCTGGTCCTGAGGCTGAGGCTGCTGCAGGCCTGGAGGAGGCGGCAGTAGCATCGACAGCTGCTCGGACGCGTGCCCACCACTACTGCTGGGCCGGGCCTCGGGTCTCATGGCCTGCTGGGCCGCACTGGGTGCACGTCCCGCTGCCCCGGCGGACCCCGCTGCATCGGGGAGCTCGGCGCCTGCACCAGTGGCGGCGCCAGCATCGCCGCAGCTGTCGCTGCCGCTTCCCCCGTGCGCTGCCTGCTGCGGCTGTAGCTGCAGGTGCTGGCCGGTAGCGCCCAGAGGCGGCCAGAGCGTCTCATTGCTACTGCGGTCACGGCTCCCGCTCCTGCTACCGCCACTCACGCTACCAGTGCGTTGAGTCATACAGCTGTCATCGCCGACGGCTGCTGACGCTATTCTGCCTTCCCCGGATCCGGGTTCAGACGTTAATCCGCGCACGCGCCGTCTCAAATCGCCGCCGTCCGGCCCACTGCTACAGCCGGAGGTTCTCCCACGCGCCGGCGCTGAGCGAGCGCTGCTGTTGGATGTACCATTGACGCCGCTGTTTAACCCCACGTGATCCAAGCCCGTAAGCAGGTCGCCTGGCACCATTCCCGCCCCGCCCCAAAGCTGGCCCCCGGCGGGAGCGGTCGCAACAGCAGCAGCTGCCACTGCCTGCCTGCTGGCGCCGCGTTCCTCGCCAGCCGCGTCACCATCCGTGCTAGCGCTAGCAACTGCCGGCGCTGACGTCTGCTGCTGCCAGACGGCCAACCCGCCCAGCGGAACACTGGAGGCGGCTGGCCACCTCACCTGGCCGCTGGCGTCCCTGCTACGGCCGCTACTGCCGTGCCCGCTGCGGTCGCTGCTACTGCCGCTGTTGCGCGCGCCGCAGCTGTGGTGGGTAGCAGAGCTGAGGGCGCCAGGCTCCTGCTGCTGAGCTAACCCTGCTATCGCGCCAGGCGGCCCCGTCTCCGCCGCCACCGCCGCAGCGGCTGCAGCAGGGGGCGGTCGGTCCATGACCACAGCCTCAGTGCACAAGGCACGGCTGTTGCGGGCGCGTCCGCTGTCGCTGCCGCCACACCCGCTACCCTCGGCACTCACCTCCTGGGTGGAAGCCGCGTCCGTCGCTGCACCCACGCCTGAATCCTCCAGCTCCCTGTGCTGCTGCTGCTGCTGCTGCTGCTGCTCTACCTCTTCACGCCTGCGCTTTCGCCGCTGAGCCCCTGCTGTGACTAAGAACACACACCCGGTCGTTGCGGCTGCCACTGCAGCCGCGGCGCCGCCCGCGGCCGCCAGAGCCGTTTGCAACCGGGCGCTGCGTGTTGCGCCTGCGCCGCTACCGGCGGTGCCTGTGCCCCAGCACCCACCGCTTGAGCCCGCCGCCACCTGCAACATGAGATGAACGTGTACGCCGGGTGAAGTACTGCAGCTCTGTATGCGCATGCGTGCAGGTTGTAACCGGTGCGCGCATGGGCGTTCGTGGATACCTAAGTGTTCACGTGCATACGGCATGCATGGTGCACTCACGGGTGTTGCAGTCTGCTTCCAGCATGTCGCGTCAGAGGCCGTGGCGGTGGCTGCAGACATGGAGGCAGCTCCACCGCCGTTCACTTCAGTGCTGATGCAGGCTCTGTTAATGTTGCTGCCCCCGCCAAAGATTGCAGCAGTCGTGGGCTGCAGACCGGCTGCGCCACACACCGCGCTGGGAGGTTCAGGGCTCGGTGGCGGCCGGGCTGGCGGGGTTGGCGAAGGCAATTCCGGGCTGTATGGCGCCGGTGAAGGCGGCGCGAGCGAGGGCGGCGCCGGGGAGGGGGGCCTGGGGCTCGGCGGTGCAGGCGAGGGCAGTAGCGACGGCGGGGCCGGGCTGGGAGGCGCCGGGCTGGGTGGGACAGGGCTGGGAGGAAGCGGCGCCGGCGGCAGGGGTGAGAGAGGTGGGTACCCCAGCAGGCGCACCGAGTCATATACCTGTTGTAGTCATGCGCAATACGGTAAGGGTGATCAGGCGCATCTTGCACGTGGACTCTTCATGAACCGCAGCTACACCGCCGCGGCCCCCGCACGCACGCCAGCCATATGTGCTACAGCTTTTGCAATTACGCCTTTTCCCACCTTTCAAAGCCCAACAAACTGCAAGTCACGCGTCACGCGCGCATGTAAGCCATACCCTGTCACAAACCCCAGATGCGACCCCTGCTTACCTTGTAGGCGTTGGGTCCCACGGGCGGGTTGATGATGTCAAAGGTGAGCCCCGCCACCACTGGCTGAGAGCCGTCGGAGCCCACCACACAGCAATCATACCTGCGAATGCATGATGCACGAGTGGGAGCATGCATCGACTAGCCTGTGCACCTTTGCGGAGAGTGGCACGGGGGCAAGCCGCACCCCAGGCTGCATGCACAACCTGCGCGTGTTGTCCGCAACCCCCAAATCCCTCCCGGTCGCGCATACACGCGGCGCAGCAACCCAGCAGCAGGCCAAGCACACACCACGCCAGCCATGTGCGCATGCATCAGCGCACCAGTAGGTGTGGGCGCCGGTGCAGCTGCCGCTGCCGCTGCTGCCGCAGGCGTCCGCGGGGCAGCCACTACCCACACGGGTGCCGTTGGCCAGCCGCAGCGTCAGGTTACCCCTGATGGTGCCTTGCTGTGGACAGCAGAGGCGCGCATGTAGTACGGCGGTACGGCAGGATTGAGGGTCGGGCGAGTGCGAGCAAGGGTATGTGCGTGGCACAGCTCCGCCCGCCTGCTATTGGCCTTACTTCTTGTGCCGCCCTCTTGCATGCCCGTCACCCCAACCTCCCACCACACGCTGAGCCCAGCTTAACCCGCCTGCAAACCACCTAGACCACGCACCATCCACCTGAGAAATAGCCAACCATCCTCAAGTATGCAAGGGGGAATCTCTTGCCGTACGCACCGCGCAGGTCATGACCAGTATGCACACATGGGAGGCGGCCAGCGGGGTCGAGAAGGTGACGCCCACCGAGCCCGTGGCCGCCTGGCTGACGGTGTGGCTGCAGGGCGGGGCAGCCGGAGTAGCAGAAGGGAAGAGAAACAGGTTGCATGGGTTGGCACAGCAGGAGCGAGCGCGACAACAAATAGATATAAGTGCCGATAGGTGCTGCTGCTAAAAGCCGCAGGAACCAGGGTTCCTTGCGCCGTCGCTGCCGGTTATGCCCAGCTCACGACCATCGTACCCATGTACCGCCGTACCATACTACCTCACAACCATAACGCCCCGCAATTAGCTGTCCCGCCCGGAAACAACGTTGCGGTGCTACTCACAGCGTGACCGCCTTTGTTGTTGCGTTGCCGCCGTCGCTGACGCAGGGCAGCCCGGCACTGTAGTTGGGTGGTCCCGCCAGCCCGCCGCCGCCGCTTGAGCTGTTGGTGTCCTTAAGGTTGGCGCCGCCGCTGATCACCGCCGCACCGGTCTGCGGGTGCGGATGCGTGAGCGCGTGCGTGTGCGGCGGGAGCAGTCAGCCATTCGAAGGCTGGTACTAGATATGCATGCCTCTATCTGGCTGGGACACTCTGAAAGGCAGGCAGGGGCGAGCAGGGCAAGCACGGGCGAGCGAGCAGGGGCGAGCAGCAGGGGCTCGGCAGCAGCTGACTTCCACGAAAACCCTGGGCACCAGCCCCTGTTATCACATGACACCCAGGTAAAGGTACGGTGGCCAGCAATAACAATCATTACGCTGATCAGTCGCAAGGCCGTGCTTGGTGGTGGACTCACCGGGTATGCCACCTGCTGCTGCGAGCAGTCGTACATCGGCGTGCCGGTGCCCACCCACACGCCGCCGCTGCAGCAGCGCTGCGCCGCGGCCAGCAGCACGTGGCAAGGCCGCCCGCCACTCCAGGTCCGATAGCCGCTGCCGGACAGGAGGAGCACCAGCAGCTGCAGCAGCAGCGCGGGGGCCCGCGCCGCGGGTTGCTGTGGGGGCCGCGGTGGGCCGCCTCCGAGAGCGTATGACGTTGGGGGCCGCCGCTCTGGCCTGCGCCTGCAGGACTTCCCGTCTTGGCCGTGCTGCCGATGATGCTGCGCCGCATTCCGCATCTTGCCGACACACGAGCTCGCAGCGATTGAGATAGAGCGGCTAAAGTGCGCCGCGGCGGCCTCGCCTGAGTTTACACGCCGCTGTCCTTATTACCGCGGCAATCATGCAGCCATATCATTAGCACCTGTCTCCATCCATTCCGATAGCAATGAGCTCTCCACCAGGCACGCTAGCTCCCAAACGCGCCGACCGCGAAACTATCCGCAGAAGGCCCTCAAATTAGCAGTGGAACAATTGCATTCGATATTTGTAGCGATCATAGAACGCAGGGCTCGCGTGCGCACCAGCTGCCAATCTATCCGGGGGGAGCCTCGTCACCTGATTGCTTGATCTCCGGTTTGACCTTGCCTTTTGGGAAGTCAACGCGCAGGTCGTTTACAGTGATACTTTGGTTCATTTCGCGCTTTCGGCTTAGAGCTGAAGCGAGCCGCGAAGGCCATATGACTCATTCCAACAAAACCGGCGCCCTTTCCCTAGCCCGGTTTTACGGTGCGCAAAAAAGCGCACGCTGGTCCCCGCCGCCGCCCCCTTCCATCACTGCCTCCGTATCTGGCCGCCTACCTTACGCGATGCTTTCGCATACACATGTACAAGTGGCCACCGCTGACGCTCCTGCACTTTGCCAAACCCCTCGACGGCGGGGGCCGCTCCTGTGCATGCAAGTCGTCTGCTCCCCAGACATCGATCTTGAATGCTGCACCCAGCGCTGCTGCAACAGGGTTGGGCGGCTGCAGCCGGGGGCTCGCCATGGTAAGCTCACGACCACTCGGCAGAGGCACATCCACATCGTCATCCCCCGGCTCCTCCTCCCTGCGTCAGGCAGAGCTGCACTCTTGCCGTTGCGGCGGCGCCAAGGCGGCCACGGGTGCCTTGCTGGGGTCCCTGACCGGCAGGAACGAAGCCGTGGCGGTGGAACCCTCCGTGCACTGGATGCGGTGCCGGTGGCGGAAGCGGCATCAGAGCCGGCAGCCGCTGCCGCTGCTGTTGTTGCTGTTGCCCGCGCTGCTGCCGCTTGTGGCCGCCCCTGACACGTTTGTCGTGCGCGCGTCGCCGCTGTGGCTGGCATTGCTACTGCCGCCGTCGCTGTTCCGGCCTGCAGCACGGACTAGCTGTGGCAGAACGGGATACCCAGTGCGCTGCTGCTTGCGCGGCTGCTGCGGCTCCGTCTGCAGCAGTCGGCCGAGGCTTAGCTGCGGCGCAGGCGCCTCCTGGCCCACCTCCTCCAGCTGCACCTCCTTCGCTTCCATGTCGCTGGTACCGGCAGCTAGCTGCGGGCATGCGCCTGCGCGCTTGCGACACAGCGACCTGCGCCGAATTACGGACGGCAGGCCGGGGCACGGATCCTGCAGCCGCACCCGCCGAGAGCAGACAACACCGTTTCCCGGCCTCAGCTCCATAACCCGCGTGCTGCCCGGCGGAATGCGTGTGCTCCGCAGTGGTGCCCGCAAACCCCACTCCCACGGCTGCGGGCGGTGTGGGCTCCTGCCACAAAGGCAGCGGAGCCCTTGGAAGTGGTTCGCAGACGGTGCGGCCGCCGGCGCAGGGGAGAGCCGTAGGCGGGAGGCTGCGGCGAGGAGAGCTGCGCCCCGGGCGCGCACGCTGGTGTGCTGGGGAGGGCTGACGTAACGAAGGTGGCGGAGAAAAGAACGGCACTGCCCGCAAGGCAGGGGCCGCCCGCTGTGTACTGCGGCGCGCCCAAAATGCTGCCTTCGAGGGATGTCGAGCCGCGTAGAGCGAGGTCGGGGTGCCGCCGCCAACCCAGACTCCTCCGCTGCAGTACTGTGCACCAGTAGGCACCAGCAGCAGCACGAGCGCCACGGCAGCCCCGCGACGGCAACTCGGCAAAGTCCTGCGCGACGCGGCAGGATCCATTTCTTACTATCACATTGAATTGCTTGAGTATCAGAACCTATCTCTTGAGCGCTTGGTGAGTTTTGGCCCGTTACTCAGGCCAGGACCCGCGGGGCCTGCTTTACACATATGCAGCAGCTCTGGAAAACGACATAAACAAAGCAATACAGTATCTAAGATCTTACCAGCCAGTAGGAGCCACTCGGCTGGGGGCGAGGTGGCCAGCAAGCCCAGCTGTCTTAGCAACCGACGTCCATGGATTCCAGCCGCTTAACCAGCCCCGGGCCTGGGATTGTAATCCATAAGTGGCATGAATCGTTGTGTCGATAACAGCTCAGCCAGGAGGGGAGCGCTGACCGCAAGAAGAGGCCGCATTTCTGCGACCACTGCCTCACCGCCTCCACGTCCTAGAGGTGGAACGAGTTCAGGCACCATGGTCACCAGCTTGTCAAGCTGTGATAAGTAGACACGAGAGGCAGGCTATTTGCATTATTATCAACTTTCCGGGTTAAGAGTGACAGCTTTGCTGAGGAGGAAACGTCTTTTTTGCAGTATGTATCAAGTACTCTATTGAGAAAAATTAAGGTTGTGTCCTGGGACAGACGTCGCCGAACACGTGCTGCATGGCGTCGCGCATGCCCTGGCGTAGCTGGCGCCTCTGCCCCAACACACACGCCACCCCGTAGGTCCCTAGCACCCCACCTTCACCCGCATTGCACCTCAACGCGCGACTGACACATACCACCGCCTCTGCCTCCCATCATCGCCCGCTTTTCCGCTCGTCAACGACTCCTTTACGCCGCCTTAAGCGACTTGCTTGCAATCTCAAACACGTTCTCGCTCAGCCTCGGGGCCTCCAGGATGCGCTGCAGCTGCGCCTTCATCAGCGCCTGCCGGGGCGGGTCGTAGCGACGCCAGGAGCTGAAGGGGGCCACCAGCCGGGCCGCCACCTGTAGGTTCGGTGCGAGCGAGGACCACCCAGGTGTGCATGCTTGGCACGTACAGCACGTACCATGTATGCAGACGGCTCCCATGCAGATTTCCGGACGCAACCGCGCTATCTAGCCAGCGCGCAGCCACAGTCCCAATAGCAAACATTGATTGTCGCTGTTTGCGGTGTCAAAGTGTCGCACCTGGTGGTTAATTCCGTCCACCTTGAGCACTGCGTCCGCCAGGAAGGCGTAGCCGCTGCCGTCGGCCGCGTGGAAGTGGGCGGGCGAGTGGCTGAAGCCCAGCAGCAGCGCGTAGCAGTTGTTGGGGTTCGAGATGTTGAAGGCGGGGTGGGAGGTGAGCGCCCGCACGCGCTCCAGATTGCCAGGCGCGTTGGAGCCAGCCTGGATGGGGCAGAGGCAGCACAGGGACGCACACACCGGTGTGCGTCGGGTGGGAGGGCGTGTGAGACCCCAGGCCAAACCCTCCAGTTGGACTGGAAGCAGGTTTGTTGCAGAACCTGCGCGACGTGCTGAGGACGGGCTGGTTGCCGTCATTGCACTGTGTTCCCACCTGCAGTCCCAGCCACTTGAGTAGCACCAGGGGGTCGTGTGTGAACTTGTCGTAGAAGGCGGTCAGGGCGGCCTCGCGCTCCGGACCCGACAGCTCCACCAGACAGCCCAGCGCCGCGATCTCGTCTGTCATGTTGGTGGCCTCCCTGTGTAAGTGAGCGTGCGAGTTCAACGGGGAGGGGGCAGGGAAGGCAGAGTGCTTTTTGGGGAAAACAGCGGGTTATATTACAGGGAAACAACAAAACCAGCAACCCATGATGCAGGGACACGGAGCGTCTTCGCCTCATCATGGCTCAAGGACATCTCGGTCGCACCAAAACCGTGTGTCCAGCTTGGCGGTGATGGCCGGGTCGTCCAGAGTGGACAGCCTTACCCCCAACACACACACACACACACACACAGTCTGCCCTGGCATCGAGAGCTGGTTATTAGGTTGCGGTTGAGGTCGTGCAGGCTGCGGGGTCGTAGGACTCAGCCCCGCAGCCACTGTGGTCGTGCTATCGCGTGCTGTCGCGTGCTGCGTGCTGCGTGTTTTGTTATGTTTGCTGTTTTTGTTTTCTGCCCGCCTGGTCTTAAGAGGTAGCTCGCCCGCTGGGTCTGAAATTGTTACACCGCCGGTAGTAGTTCCACAAGGGTTACTGGCGCGTGAAGGGTCGGAGTGCGTTACCCTGTGGACTCCAGAGCTGTTTGCGCTCTGCCGGGGAAACGCCAGGTCACGGCAGCCCTCGATTGAGAGCCCTGTCGTTGGTTATACCCGATACACGATTCACGTAATCTGGCAGAATAACCGTGGAAACCGTAGTCACACACACACACACACACACACACACACACACACCGCCACGTTTGTTTTTGTCTAACACACACACACACACACCGCTTCCTCCCAAAACATTACCCATTCCCCCCGCTCTCACCTGAAGCGGCGCAGCAGCTCGGCGGTAATGGCCGGGTCCTCCAGAGTGGACAGCAGCGCCAGCGCCCGGTTCTTAAGTGCGCGCCGAGCGCAGGCATCAGCGGCATATCTGTAGGCATGGGTACGGCACCAACCGGGTCAAGCCCGGTGCCTCCCCTGCGGCTGTCTCCCCGCGCCACCCCGTTCTGCAGCTCACCGCCCAGGCCCAGCCCCACCCGCCTTCCTAAGCATCATCACCGTATCAAAACTCGTCGACCACCCAGTACGTTTGGGCACGCACGTAACCTCCACCTCCAGCCCCTCACCTGTACGGCTGCTCGGGCGGGTCGCTGTTGTCCTTGACGGCTGCCTGCAGCTCCGGCCGAAGCACTCCCGCCAGCGCCCGGCTCAACGCCAGGCGGCACGCGTGCAGCAGTGGAGGGTCGGCACCGCCCTCCACACCCTCCATCAGCTCATTCACTGCGGCATAAACGACGGGCACGCAACATCAAGGGCGGACATGGGGTTCAAGGGGTCGCCTCAGCGGCTAACGCATGCATGCCGCGCAGAGTGGGACTCACGTGTGGGCAGCGACATTGCCATGGCCTTGAAGCTTCCGTCCAGAGCCTGTGGAGAGATACATGCCGTCAGAGGTCACTGCTAGGGCAAATCTTAACGAGAATCACTGCCAGACAACGCAGTACATTAAAAGCACGCAGCACTGCAGCGGTTACCCACCGGGTCGGTGACGACCGCCCGGTACGCCTCCACGAGCGAGTCCGGCACGCCACCGAAGGCCGCGCAGGCCAACTCCACACGTGCCTGCAGCAGCAAGAAGTGAAACAGGCAGCAGACAGCGGTCCATACGCCGCGTCACACGGGCTCTTTGCCATACGCCATGCGGTCTAGTCCGGACACAGACTAACGCTCTTCTGCCGCAATGCATTACGCACCCTGAGCTCGTCGCCCTGCAGGCCATTCGCCGCTGCCGCCTCGTGGCCGCCGTCAGCGCTGTTGGCGGCGGGAGCCGCCGCTGCGGCTGCGTGGTACATCCTCATGAGCAGCTTGCGCGCCAGCCTCTGGCCCGACTCCCACCTGCGTGGAAGCGCAGGTAGCGAGTGGTCAGGCCCAGTCCAGAGATCAGTACCGGCGCGATATGGAGGGGTCATACACACAATACGACACGACACAACACGACACGACACGACACGACACGACACGGGGGCCGCACCAGCCAAGCGAGCAGAAGCACACAAGGTGTCCCCACCCCGTGAAGAGTGCAGCACGCCAACCGGCTCACCGGTTAAAGGGGTCGGAGTCGTGGGCCAGCAGGAAGTAGAGGTGCTCGTCGGTCTGGCCCTCCACCTCCAGCTGCATTGGGGCGACAAGCACAGCAGAAGGAGCGGCCGTGAGGACCGGCACGCCTGAGTTGGCCAGTACCAGTATCATGTGTTAAAGGAGGAATATTGGCGAGGAATGAGCCTGGCGCTCAAGGCTTCTCGAGAAGTACACCATGCCCCACGGCCCGCCCCACGGCCCCGCCCTACCTTGACCGGTGCGGAGAATCCTCGCAGCAGTGAGGGAACGGGCTCCGCCGGCCCCACCTCCACAAAGGTGAAGCTCGCCTCGGCCGTCTCAAAGCGCAGCACGCCTGCAGTAGGCCATGCAACACGTGGGATGACAGGGGAATGTGTCTCAAACTCAAGTTCCATGCTCAACAGGGAAGGAGAGGCCTACAGGGTAATGGCATGCGAAGCCACACATATAACATTTGAAGCCACATGCTGTTTTATGTCCGGGTCCGGTGGCCGGCATGCTGCCTCCGCCCCCAGACACCCACGCACCAGTGGTGCCCAGGTCCTCCACGGAGCCGTCCTTGTGCCGCAGCCGCAGCGGCAAGTCAGAGCCTGGGCGCAGCAAGGCAGCAAGGAGAACCCAGCAAGGTAAACCCAGAGAGACGAGGCGGCGCGAGTGATGGGACACCCACAGAGAGATGGGGCACATGGGGATGGGGCCAGCAGACACTGCAAAGAGTGGAACGCGGGGTCATGGCATCGTCCCCAGTGCTGAAATGCTGAGCACCCTGGCACGCTGACACCTTTGGTTGCCCCCCGTAGCAGCCGCCCAGATTGGCTGTGGCTAGCAGCTTACCATCCGGCCCCAGCAGCCCCAGACGGATGGGGATCAGCACGGGGCGCTTGTCGGGCTGCCCCGGCGTGGGCGGCGTGCGCTGCCGGCACGTGAGCGTGTAGGTCTGGCTGATGCCGTCGTACGCCGTACGCACGTGCAGGTGCGGCGTGCCGGCCTGGTGACGTCATGGCGGGAGGGGCGCGAGGGCAGGGCAACAGCAGGTGCTCGGCTCCCAACACCGCGGCTTCTGGACCCACATGGCCTCCATCCAACCCATCACAGGACTGCCTGCCCATCACAGGACTCCTGCCCACACGGGACTCCCTCCACCCCTCCCGCCGCACCTGGCCGTACCACACGCCGAGGCTGTCCAGGTTGACGCCGTTGGCGTCCGCCATGGCGGCGCGGAAGTCGTCGCAGGTGACCGCCTGGCCGTCGTGGCGCTGGAAGTACAGGTCCATGCCTTTGTGTGTGTGTGTGTGTGTGTGTGTGTGTGTGTTTTAAAAACGAAACGAAAGTGTGTGTGTGTATGTGTGTGTAAGTGAATCCGTAAAACGATGACCGCGATGCCCACAACGAGGACATGAGGTGCTGTCACCCAGCACACGCACAGGAATACCGCGTGGCGTGCGCAGCCGGCCTGAGCGGCCAGAACACACCCGCCAAAGCATCCACCAGCTGCACCCCGCTCACCCTTGCGGAAGCCGGCCTTGCCCAGCAGCGTCTCATACAGCCGCACCACCTCAGCGCCCTGAGGGTCCAGCAGACACACACACACACACACACACACACACACACACACACACACACACACATATAATCAGTCGCACTCAATATCAGTTACAACAGCAAGCGAGCGTCAGCGCCTCCACAATTGCATAATAAAAGCGCACCACTAAGGCCCGTGTCAAGCGCTTCCAGCCGTGCACCGCCGTACATATGCACCGCAGCGCCTCACGCTCACGCGCACCTTGTTGTATACGGTCAGTGTGTAGAAGTTGTCCATCTTGATGTAGCTGTCAGGGCGGACCGGGTGGGCCATGGGGCCGCCGTCCTCCGTGAACTGCAGGGTTCGTGGGTGCAGTACGTGCGTTGTACGCCGGGCAGGGCAATGGAGCATGAGTGCATGACAGGGCCAGGCAAGGCACGGGGGTGTGAGGCATTAATCACCCCAGACACGTGGCCATGCAGTCCACAGCGCGCTCACACACATACACACACACGCTAATGCCCACTGACACCCCTGCGCACCTGGGACGCCCTCAGCAGCATGACGTCCTCAATGCGCTTCACGGCCCGGCTGTTCATGTCCGAGGTGAACTCCTGCGGTGGCAGGCGGGCGGGAGGACGACGCAAGCAAGGGCGGTGCAAGATGTAAGCGACAGACCAGCGAACCGGTCCGTCCGTCATTCCGTCGGGAATACGGGAACACGTGCATACGCAGTGATGGCACCAAAGTGTGTGGGGCCGGTATGTAGGCTGGCCACACAGCCAGCGCACTCACATATAATGATATCCCCCGCTATGTTTTCCTTGTGCTTTTTTACACATATATCAACATCCCCCGTCGCACCTGGTCGCGGTAGCGTGTGAGCCCCTCCTTGAGCGTGAGCTGGAACCAGTCGCGGCAGGTGACGCGGTTGCCGGTCCAGTTGTGGAAGTACTCGTGACCCACCTGCATTTGGCACATGCGCCACAACCATCAGCAACCACCAGCAGACTACTCGCCGGAATTCCGGTTGCCGTGTTCAGGCGCCGCGAGCGCTACCCGGAGCGCACGTGCAGCGGAAAGCAATGTGGCCAGCAGGCCAGTCTCTGGGCTAGCCAGCGACTCACCACCCCCTCCAGTCGGCTGTAGTCCAGGTCGGTGGCGGTAGCGGGCGAGGCCAGCACTCGGCTAGGGGGGTGAGCAGGAGAGCAGCGGGCAAAGGGTAAAGAGTAGGCACGCACGTCGCAGAGGAACAGGCGGACACTGCTTTGATCGGGGGCATGATGGGCGAGGCTCGGGGAGTGCGGCACCGCGCCCAGGACGGCGCACGCCCCACGGCGCCACCGTGCGGCCCCTCACCTGGAGTTGAAGATGTTGAGGGACTTGTTCTCCATGGCGCCCATGTTGAAGTCGTCCACCGCCACGATGTTGAACAGGTCCAGGTCGTATTCCAGGCCGTACGTGTCCTGCAGCACCCCAAGGGATTCCAAGGAGTTTGTCAATAGGAATAGGTGCAAGACTGCAAGGGGAAAGTGCTAGGGGTGACTCGAAAGCAGGTATGTGGGCCCGAATGGCGTGGATGATGTTCATGTGAGCACCCAGTACGGTTATGCCAAGTGACGGGCCTGACCCGCCGCGCCCTGTCTCACCCCTGCACACTCTAACCCCCACGTCCTTTCCCTGTCCACACGTTTTAACGCCCCTGCCCCAGCCCCTGCCCCAACCCTTGCCCCTGCCTGCACTCCCGTTTTCGTTGGTTTTGGTTTAGTTTGGGCTGGTATTTACAATCCTCCCCCCTGCCCCTTGCCCCCTGCGCCCTGCGCCCTGCCCCCTGCCCCTGCCCCTGCCCCTGCCCCTGCCCCTGCCCCTGCCCCTGCCCGTGCCCCTGCCCCTGCCCCTGCCCCTGCCCCTGCCCCTGCCCCTGCCTCTGCCCCTGCCCCTTGCCCCTTGCCCCTTGCCCCTTGCCCCTTGCCCCTTGCCCCTTGCCCTTGCCCCCTGTGCCCTGCCCCTGCCCCCTCCACCCCCCCCACCCCACACCCAAACACACACACACGCACCTCGTCCCACTTCATGGCGTGGATCAACGACTCCAGCGCCTGGTCAGCCTGCGGGGGCAGGGCGGGTGGGGCGGGATCTCACGTGTGGGTCACAGGTCAGCGAGCAAGGGTGCGCTGCGCACCGGTGCGAGACCACAAGTACGTACACGCGAGGAAACGTGTGCCTTGAACCTGAAGCCATGGCGAGCCAGCACCACCAGGCAGGCCCCGCACGCAATCTATTCCGCACCTTGCCCAGATTGCGCTCCTGCACGAAGATGCGCAGCGTCACATCCCGCCCGCTGCAGGTGGTGAAGTGCCGCTCCTGCGATGCCGATCAGCCACACACGAACATCGGTCACTTTGTGATCGATGTCATGCGGCTACTCACTGGTTGCAGCTCACATTCTAAACCAGGGTAGTGAGTCAAGACGGTTCGCGCATGCGCGCACACGCACGCATTTGAGATGCGCAGCTGTGCACGCCCACCTTCATGGCCAGCTTGCCAGCCACCAGCGCAAACAGGTAGCAGGGCTTGGGGTAGGGATCCACCCACACCGCGTAGTGCCTGTGCGCGTGTGTTGCGAGGAACCACTGGGTGAACGAGTGCCAGTGGGTTTGCACATGTGGCCTCGAGTCCTCCCAGCCCCCATCCTCCACCCGCCGGCGGGGAACGTTTCCTTCACAACTTGGGACCTAGTCGTTGGGCCTGGGCAACCTCCCCCCTTGCCCGCTCCCCACCTGCCGCCGTCCGCCTGCCCGGTCTCCTTGAGGTTGCCGTTGCCCAGCAGCACCGGGTAGGCGGCGGCGTCGGCCTCGATGCGGGTGGTGTACCTGAGCAGGGGGGGAGGGCAGGAGCGGGAGGGGGAGAGGGTGCAGGCGGCCGGGCATACCGATAGGCGCGGGACGGTTAGATGAGCCAGCACTGTGAGCCAGGTACGCAACGGGCAAATGCTCCTTTCTGCCAAGGTGCCTATGTGCCTGGGCCGCCCCTGTCTCGCCAAACAGCTCCCCCCTCCTTCGTTCTCCATGAATGGTTACCCCAGAGCGGTCACCCCTTCCCTCACTTGGCCATGACGTCGGGTCGGTCCAGGAAGTAGGTAATCCCGCGGAAACCCTCGGCCTCACACTGCGTGGCAGGGAATGAGCCACCAGCGGTTTGCGCTACAGGCCATCGGTTGACGCCCGCCATAACCACCACCGTCAGAGCGCAGTGCGCCGCGCACCTTCACAATCAGCAGCAGCATCGTGAGCTATCCATCACCTTGGCCCCTGCTCCGCCTCTTGTTCGTCTTCTAAGCACGCATCCCTGACTCTCTGGTTGCTTACTGGAAATGGTGCAAGGCATCCCCTTTCCCATCCGCCTTCTCTACCCCCTCTCCTCACCTGGGTGCTGTAGTTGCCACTGGACTTGTACAGTCCCTCTAACAGCGTGTTGTCCTGCGGCTTGAGCTCCGTCACCACCTCCACACCGAACTCGCCTGCCATTTCGTGTGCGCCCGAAGGTAAAAGCAGCGGCACAGAGCAGCACACAGCGGCAGCAGCAGCATGGGTTCGTCTGCAGCAGCCTGGAGGTACGGTAGTCAAGTACGATCACAACCCCACACCATTACGCCACGTTGTTTCTACCGACCCACAACTCACAACTCACCCTCGGGCAGGCCGCTTAGCGTCAGGGTCTTGTCCGTCAGCTGGTACTCCCCCGCCTCCAGCTTCCGGCCAGCCACTGCCACAGACACCAGCTTCACGTCCTTGCGCCCATCCAGGACCAGAGGCGGCGGCGCGGCGCCTGTGGTGGCCAGGGGTGGCGGCAGTGGTGACGGGTGAGGGTCGAGGGTCATGGGTTGAGGGTTGTGGCAAACGGGAGACCAGAACCAAGCCGTGTCAACCGACTGCGCGTGCGCGTGCTAAAGGAGTGTATGCTGAGGCTGGTGGCGTACAACCTTCCGGCTTGCGGTCACTCTCAATGGCTTCGAGCTGCCTACCCGCAGGAAGCTGCCCGTAGTTGGGCGTCACGGTGAGCCGGCTGGTGACGGTGCAGGCCTCTTCCCGCAGGTCAAAATCCAGGTCCACATTTGCAATGAGGTACGGTGGCGGCGCGTAGTCCTTCCTGGACTTTTGCTGCGGCGTGGTGGGGTGAGGCGGCAGCTTATGCTCCTCCTCCTCGGCCTGTGGAAGGGGCGATGTGAAGAAGTAAGGCGACACGCGCGGGGCACTCGGCTGAAGGCGCGGTGGGAGTGGGAACTGGCGGTTGGAGCAGCGTAAACCTAGGCAAGTCAGCAGGTAATGCAGTAGCGGATTCTATGCCTCGGTTGAATGTCTCCGTGGGCCGTGTGGGAGCGTGAGGACTAGCAAGGGGTAGTGTGCGCGTGGCCAATGGTCTGCCGCGCCTCACATGCGACACGGGCCAACCGACCCTGTCGACAACCCGAGCACCAAGTCACGCGCAAGCTAATGGTTTTGGTGGGATTCCAACTCAAGGGTACACGAGCTGGCCGGAAGGCCTGAGCCGGGATTGCGGTGAAACTCCCCCTTCTGCCTTGCCGGTCCCCTCTTACCTCTGATATCTCCTCGGCATCGTTTGCAGGAGCTGCCATTGTAATTTGTATAGCTAAGCGCAATGTACTGGAATTGGAAGTTTGTTGGGGACTTTGCCAACGACGAGCTCCGGGCAATTATACACTTTCAGGGGAGTTACAAAGGCGCCAATGCATTACAGGACTGCGAAAAGCGGTGGAGGCCGTCCAGCCCGATGCCGCCGCATGCATAGCGCGAGTTCTCGGACCCGCACAGGAAGGGGGCAAAACAAGCATTCAATTAAAGCCGATTTTGTCATCAGAGTTTAGAATAGACAGACAGGAGCTCGTGGTCAGCTGTCCAGTGTGGCAGTGCATGCCAACAGTTGGCACCGGCACCCACAGCAACGCAACTAGTCGCCCACCGGAACTCTCTGGCCACCGACCCCTTCACTGCGGGCCCCATGCCTGCCCTGGCCTGCAAGCTTCTTAGGTCGACGTAGAGTAGACGCAACCCGCTTGCGGCACCACGAGCAGCCCGGAGGTGTCCAATCCCAGACCTGCACGTAGTGAACATGTGCCGTGTGCAGATCCGCTTCTCATCCCGCTTATGACACACGAGCGAGGCGCAGGCAGGATGTCTCTTCCATCCCTTCAAGCCCTCAAACCCGCAAGCCTTCAAACCCTTTGGGCTTCTAACCATCCCTGCTTACTTCGTGCTGTCTGCTCCATGATGGCGGTCGCGTTGGGGTCCACCGGTGTTCGAGAGAAGAACCACAGGCCTGCATACGTGCGTGTAAACGCATACGATGCTCTTGCCCGCGATCACAAGCAGTCAATTGTCAGGTCGCCAGGTGATGAGCTCTTTCCCCCAAGCCGTTCAATGTCGGTGCAGCACTCACCGCCCACATCATAGTTGCGACCCGGCGGCCGGCTCGCCGCCTTGCCCAACGCGGCCACCGCTCCCCGCCGCTCCCGCACACCAACTGCGGCGCTGCCGCGCGCTCCCGGAAACAGAAGTGACGTTGTGTTGGCTGGGGTGCCGGGTGGTGGCACGGTGGTGCACAGGGGCTTGCCCGTGTCGGGATCCGGCAGGCCGGGATACATGGGGGCCCCGCCGCTGATAATTGCCCAGTCATACTTGAGCGTCGCGTTCTGAGACGGGCCTGCACCGACGCAGTGCAATTGGCGAGTCGAAGGGGGCACTCGTGGGGTACGTATCGGAGGTAGGGGGAGGTCAGAACTTCGTGTGGCTGCATGCATGTGCATGCTGTGCCTCTTTAGGCTCTTTAGGCTCGGGCACACGCCCCCAAGCACAACACACACACACACACACACACACACACACACACACACACACACACACACGACACCTGCTTGTTGCGACCCCTCATGCATCACACGCTCACCCACGGCGACCACCCAGTAGGGCCCAAACGCGGCGCGCCACAGCGGACTACCCGCAGCGGCGCCGCTGGTGCTGCCTGCTGGTGCCTTTCCGGCGGGCGGCGGGCCGCCGCCAGGAAGGCCGGCGGCGCCACCTGCAGCTGCTCCCGACGGCAAGGTGAGGTTGAGCAGCGCCTCAGGCCCAACCAGTAATTTGCCGTCGCTGGCATCGGGCGTGTCGTCTGGCAGCGCGATCAGGCGAGACGAGTTGGCGCTCCTGCGCGCGCAGGCACACGCGCCACGCATGTGTGAGTGGCTTACCGGCAGCGGAGCTCACGGCGGGAATAGTCACCGGGACCAGAATGGAAGGCTTCCACAAGAAGGGCAGGCGTGTGTGCCAGGGTGTGGTGATTTGCTTAAACGCGTGCATGGTGCGCTCCTTCGTTTCTATGTGCTGCGCTAGAGCTCCTAGCGCTCACGCACACCCCAGCAAAAGGCGGCCCGCCCAGCAAGCCCGAAGCCAGCGGCGGCTGCACCATCCCATCCTTGCCTACTGTCTTACGCAGTATCGCACGCACACACGCACGCACCTGTCGAATTTGGAGCTGCCCTGGTAAGGTCCGTTCACGCCGCCGCGGTTGGCGTAGTTGCTGACCAGCAAGCCGTCCTGCAGCGGGCGGCGGTAGGCGCGAAGGGCGGCGTGAAAGTGGCGGACTTGATAGTGGATGGGTGGGCGGATGCACTATGGCGTTTACAGCTGGTGGCTAGTATGAAGCTGCTGGTATATATCCGAGTATGGGTGGGCATGCGAATGGCGAGAGAAGCAGTGGCGAGCGTGACGGCGGCAACCGGGGCAGCCTACCGAGATGTTGGCGGGGTTGCGCAGCTCGTACTCGGCCTTCACACAGAACAGCTCATCCGGAGGCTGGTAGTCCAACGGCAGCTGCAAGCATCAAGTTGCAGTAGTTGGAATTTACGGGAATTGGGGATGAGACCGTGAGTGCGAGGGGCGGGGGCGGCACACTCTGAGCGTTGGAGCCGTGCACGGCCGTTGGCGGGTGCCGGTGCGCCTGTCACCTGCTGACCTGCTTCTGCACATACCACGGCGCCGCGATGTAGCCGCGCACGTCCAGCCCCGGCACGCCGGTGAAGTTGGCGGGTGGGCAGGAGGACGCGTTCGACCCGCCGGCGGTAGCGGGACGCGGCAGCGCTGCCGCGCGCGCCGCTGCCGCTGCAGCCAGCGCGGCTTCCGTTGCGTTTGAGCCGGTTTCGTTGCGGGGCGTGAGGGTCAAGGAGGGGGAGCGCGGCGCGGGTGGTGGCGAAGCAGTCGGCTGCGCGGCCGCAAGCGCCAGCGCCAGCAGCAGCGCGGCCGCTGCCGCAGCCGCTGCTGCCGCAGATCGTGATTGCAGTTTGGCTAACGTCATAGCTAATTGGAGCCAGAGAGGTTACAGTACAGGACAGCCTGCTGTTGTCCCCGAGGGGCTGGTAACAAAGTGCTTGACGCAATCGCGGGCCACGGGCGTTGGCCTTTGCACCTGTCTGACCCTGACCTTCAAGCTTCTGAGTAGGGGACCAATTACCGACGACGCTGAATTATTCGTTTGTCATGTTAACATGTACAAGCATTGTTAAAGTGCACCTGTCACTGCTTAAACCGTGGACGGTTTTGCGACCCGTCAACGGCGCCTCGCCCAGGCTGGGCCATGCCGGCTCTCTCGCCACACACTCGCACTACACCATATACACTCGTCACAGTGCGCCTCACAGTTGCAAGCTACGATTCAGCCAACTGTTGGCCGTAAGGAACATGCCACCTGCAATTAGTGATTGGGATAAACACATCACCCTAAAGCGGCACTTGCACTAAGCCGGGGTGAACCTGTGAAAACTCGACTGGCTTGATGCAATGAAGCGCCCAGATCAACGTACAGGATGCCACCTCCACGCCCCACATTATCACCCGACCTGCTGCTGCTGCTGCTGGTGCTCCCTGGACAGCGCCGGCGGCCGGCCAAAGCCCATAAGCTTGAGCATCAGAAGAATGCGGAATTGGTTCGCGGCAACCTGCTGCTACAACCACACCTTTTTGCGGTAACCGGCACACTGCACTCTGTAAACGGCACATGGTGCGTACGTGCGTGCCAAAACCGTCCTGCGGTGCGAGGTGTACTCTGCCCTGTACTCTCTGCTGTGGTACCTCTGCCACACTGCATCAGCCTGGCTACAAGGCCCCACTATGCACACTGCTTCGCAACGACCAGTTCTGGATCCATCACAGACAGGTACCTGCAACCATGTACGTGCCCCTGCCGCCGTGCGTGCTCCTAGGGGCTTGTGGGCGTGCAACCCGCCAAAAACACGTGTACACGTACACGCGCAGCACAACGTCGCTGCGCCGCGCTGCCTTGCCCGCTACCGCGGCCGCTTCACACTCTTCCCTCCGCCAAAGCCCGTGGCGCCCCGCTTTCGGCCGCCGGCTGCGCCGCCTCCCGCTGCCCCGTGCTCCTGCTGTGGCTGCTGTGCCACCTGCGGACGGCGGCCGTAGCGCACCTGCTGCCTACTCTGCTGGCCAGCAGCCCCACCTCCTGCTCCGTCCTCAAAGCTGTCGCCGCCTCCGCTCCCGCGCCGCTCCAATGGCTCTTGACCACCCGCCGCCCCACCGCTTCCTGTCCCGTCTCCACCTGCTGCCGCCTGCTCCCGTTGCCGCATCCGCTTGTACTCCGCCCGCGCCTCGGCCAGCTGCTGCTGCAGCTCATCCAGGCGCGGCTGTAGCTGCTGCTGCCGCGCCGCCAGGTCGCCGCGGCGTACCTCCTCCACTCTGCGACCTACGCGCAGCCGCTGCAGCGCGTCGTTGACCTCGGTGGCCATGGCCCGAAGCCGCGCGCTGTCGTTGCGCGCCATAGCAACGCGAATCTGCGTGGCGCAGGTAAGCAGAGAGAACGAGCAGCAGCACGGAGTTGGTCATGCAATAACAGTTGCATGTCCTGGTCATGTGTAAGGAGTGCAGCAGCGGCCATGTTGCCGCGCTGCCAGCCACCACCCGCCTAGCTGCAACGCGTTTGGCTTTAGCGGCACCCCTAAACCTTAGCCGTATCCCCAACGGCATAACCAAACGCCGTAGCTCACATACACACACGCACACACACCTGCTCTGTGCGTAGCCGCATGTCTAGCGCACCGCCCCGCACTCTCAGCTGCTGCTGCGGCCCCGGTGCCAGCTCCAGCGGAGTCACGTGGTCCAGCGGAATGCCGCTGTAGCGGACACTCATGCGCGCACGCAGCCCAAACTGCTCCTCTCTGCGCAGCAGGGCCGTCACACGCCGTTGGCACGAGGGGGATTTTACAACCGCTCCCAGTGGGGGCTGTGCTGGCAACGCAAAGCTGTGGCGCACGGCGCGTACAATTGCGGCTATGCCACCATCAGCACCCGTCCTAGATAGGGCCACGACTCGCCCGAGCAAAAGTGTCTTAGAACGCAGTGCGGGCATCATGGCCCGAGCCCGCACGCACGCACCCGAGGCCGCCCAGGTTCAGGCCGCCGCGGCCGTCCACGGCAATGACTGGGATGTCAATCCGCACTTGTCGCTGATGGCAGCGCCGCTGGAAGGCGTTGACGGAGCCCTCAGTGTCGAACACCAGCGCGTGGTTGAAAATGCGACAGAACATCGTCTGGCGCAGCGACGCCTGTGTTTGTGGCATGGGCCAGCCTCAGCCTGGAGTTTGCAGTCTTCAAGAACATTTGCTTTTGAATTCAAAAGACAACGAGTACAAGCTGACAGAGACACAAATACCGCTGTTCGGAAGGCAGCCCGCCGGTGCGAAGGCTGGGGCTCTACACGGATTCCAGCACCCAGGGAGCGGTCACGTGGGGACTGCTGGAGCGCGATCGACATGAAAGCTTAACGTACCGAGCCCCTGGAGGTAGGCACCCGCAATTCCATAAGGTGCGGCGGCAGGTAGATGAGGTTCACCGCGAACCCTAGGAACCCGTGCTCGTTGGGCCCCTGCACACCCTGCGAATGCCCCGCGAATGCAAGGCGGGCGTCGGGCGTCATGGATTGGCCGACACGTCGCAAAGGAAGGTGGCAGGCCGAGGAAAGGAAGCGCCGCCTCCGGCTAGACATACAGCTTCCCGCCTGCGACACACGCCGGCCGCCATCACGACCATACGGTACTTACGTCGTCGAAGTTGAGCACGTCCTGTACAATGGTAGGAAGTGGAACAAAGTGAGTGGAGGTTGGGCTGGAGTGCGATGTGTATTTGGTGAGACGATGGATTGCGCCTGTCCGCTGTCGAGTCGATCACACAATCCGCCTCAACTCGCCCTGCTCCTGGGCCGTGAGACCTACCCGAAACCTGTTTCGCGTCTCATGCTTGCGCAGTGGCATCTGCAAGGGTGGCCACGCCAAGGACACGAAAGCATTGTCATACTCGCAGATCAGCACCCGGCTGCACACCCAGGCTGCTTGCCCCAGAGTGTTGCACACTGAAACATCCCGGCACCATTTTAGTGTCAATAGGCAAGTAGACGCCCCCATGCTGACCTGCGGGTGGCTCGTGTCGACGCCGTCCGGGTGCAGGTCATAGAATCGCTCCAGCAAAGGGTTCGTCAGGTCCAGGGCCGAGCCCGCGCCCTGCAAATGCATTGTGGTCCATGAAACACAGGCGCGAGCTCCAGTTGAAGCTCATCGTCATCGTAGTAGGTCAGCTAGCCGGTACTTCGGCAGGGCAGGGCCTAGCAGAGCATAGCGGTGCGAAACGGACATGTGGCGTGCACTGGTATATGGGATGGGGCCCGACGCTGCGCACATACCAGCTGCCGCAGCCGCGACTTGACCGTGTCCAGGGCTTCCCCCCCGATCACGAACAGCTTATCCTGCGAGTGATGAATGATGGTGGGGAGCGAGAGGCGGCGTTGCGAGCACGCACTGGATGGGTGCGCGCATGCAGTCCTCATCCCACACAAACCAGGCGCCCTGAATCTCCTCTCTGACCCGCTGCCACGCGCAGCTGCAAGCAGACTGCCGCCTCGTGCCCCCCAGTTTGGGCTGGTATTTACACCCCCCATGGCCTCCCATACTCGCACTCAACGCCTGAACGCCCTAGACCGCCCCTCTCCGCGCATGACCACGCACCAGGCTGCCCCTGCTCAGGTATGCCAGGGCGTCGGCCACGTCAGCGCGCTCCGCCGCCCCAAGCATCACCAATGGACCCAAGGCCCCCCGCACACCCATGGAAGCATCCGCAATGTTGCGAAGCCGCTGGTACTGCCGGGACGCTGCCTCGTCAACTGGCGCATTGGGCGCCTGCCGCGATAGCGCAGGTGTCAAGCACAAGGACTGCTGCTGCGGCTGCTGCTGCTGCGGCTGCGGGTACCGCTGCTGGGGCTGGTACCGCACCAGCAACCCAGGCTCGTAGAGCCCTTCCAGCGCCGCCTCCTCCTCGGCCAGGCGGCGCACGGCCGCAGACACCGCCTGCTCGTGCGCCACAGCCCGCCGCGGGGGCTGCTGTACCGGCTGGCCAGAGCCGGCCCGTGCGGCTGCCGCCGCTGCCGCCGCCGCCACTGCCTCCGCTTCCGCTTCAGCTGCTTCCAGCTCCGCCAACACCTGCTCAGGCGTCGGCAGCTCCGTGCCAAGCACCGCTGCCAGCGCCTTCCACTTGCTCGCCAAAGCCCGCTCTGCTTTCCTGGTTGCGTCCTCATCATTCCGCAGGTTCTGGTTGCACGCAGCCAGCGTTGCTCTATCGGATGAGATCTGCAAACATCGCAAAGACCCAAGTCAGCAGGATGCAAGGAGCCGATACCAAGCAATGACGGCGCTGGCCGGCCTATAGCAAGTGCCCGAGAGCGTGCGAATGCGAATCGCCTTCAAGTGGCCCCCCTAGTGTCCCGCAAGGGGCATGTCGCTCGCGCTCGCTACTTGGTCGCGGGAGCATGCCAACGCAATTCTATCATCTAATGAAAGCCGACCGCACCAAGCCTGCGCGCCCTCACCTCCGCCTCCAGGCGCACGACGTCTTCGTGCAGCTTCTGGCTGTTCGCCACGCTGCACACGTACAGCGTGCGCACCAGCGCGCACAGCTCGCCGGGCCGCTCGGGGTCCTGCAGGCCAGCAGGGCAGACAGGCAGGCAGGTAGAGTGGGGCCATGACAAGAGCGCGGGGTCATGACATGGGAGCGGGTAGGCAAAAGCTCAATGATCAAAGTTTGAAATGTGGGTCCGTAGCCTTGCAGCTTGCCAACCGTCTCATCCGGCTGCGAGCCCTGCCTCCGGTAGCCTGTACGGCTTCCGCACGCGTTTCCAGCGCAGCCACAGCCCACCTGCTCCTCCGACAGCTGCAAGATGAGGTCGTAGTCCCACCCCATCCGCAGCGGCCGGCCCGCCAGCGACACCGGCGGCAGCGTGAAGGTGCCGTCCTGCTCAGACACGTCGCACGAGGCCACGTGAATCATGGGAACCTCCGCCGGGGCGGCGTCGCCTGCCGCGGCGTCGGCCGGTCGCTCGTAGGCGACGAGGTGCATCCGTCGCGGCAGCGGCGCGGGTGCCCCCGGTGGCATGCACGGCGCGGACAAGGTGGGGTTGCCCCACCTGCGACATGTTGCGTGGCAGGTGAGGCGCGGAAAGGCATCAGCACAACATGATTGTGGCTGGAGAGTTCGGACGGCTCTGCTCGCCAATCCCGACCCATATGCCGCCCCATACCCGCACTACGTCGCCACACTGGCGCACCTGTCCACCAGGCATCCCGAAAGCACGGGTAGCACGGGCGCGCCCTGCTGCAGCTCCGTCAACGGCACCAGTTGGCACCGCTGCCGCCCCGGCGCCGACCCCAGGGCCTCCGCGCTCTCCACGCTGAGCCGGATGGCGGCCGGGGGCGCCGCCGCCAGCTGTAGCTGCAGCACCGTCACCGGCTGCAGCTGTCGCGTTGGCGACACCACCCGCTCATCTGCAACACCAATGCGCACAACCAGTTGAGCAATGCCCATGCCAGTATCGACCAGGCAACACTGACCAGGCAGCGTGCCGCGCCGATTGCCACAATGCCAACTCACTCACCTGCGTACACGGCCACCAGACGCCAGCAGCCGGCGCGTGTGGGTAGCGCCACACCGCCCCGCCGTGCCGCAAAAACGCCGGACTTGTGCGGCAGCAGCTCCACAACTGGCGCGCCGTCAGGCGTCTCCCACTGCTGCTCGTCGCCGTCCGCCTACGTGCGGATACAACGCGGGAAACTGTGAGACGGCGCTCGCTAATACCGTGCTTACTTCTCCCCCCTGTGCTGAGACCCCGCGGACTATGGCCATACTTGAAATAAGCGCTCAGACCAGTGCCAAACTCCACAGCACCCTGCTTGGCCACCAAACACGCACACGCACCTGCCGCTCCCAGTGCAGCTGCAGCGGGTTCAGCTCCGCCGCCTCAAACTTTACGCCATCCGCGGACAGCACCTGCAGCCTGAAGCCGGGCAGCTTGGGCCAGCCACCACCGCCTTCGGCCCCAGGCGCCTCCTCTTCCTCGTCCTCCTCCGCCGCCACGTCATCGGCGTGGATGTGTGGGGCGTCGGGGTCAGCGACCTGCGGCGGCGGGTCATCGTTGCGCAGCGCCAACTGCAGCTCCGGCGCGCCGCCTTCGTTCTGACCACCGACCGACAGCAGCCGCAGCGGCTCCACTGGGTACCTACAACAGCCAAGAGCACGCCAGGCGTCAAGCCAGGCATCAAGCCATGGAAGAAGAGAACCATCTTTTGCGACTCCCGCCAACGAACGCGTCATGCTCACCTGCCCGGCCGCACGTGCAGATACACGCACAGCGGCTGCGCGTGCTTGAAGTTGTCACTCGTGGGACGCAACACCAGCAGACGGCCAACCGTGGCCGGGCCGTGGCCGTCGACGTCGTCGCCGTCTCCTGCTGCTGCGCCCGGTGCCGCGGGTGCGCTGAGCCACATGGGGCCCGACCCCACTGGCAGATGCAGCGTGAGCACGCCGCCGCGCACGTTCAGGGCTGCTTCCTGCAGCTGTCCCGCGTGCACGTGTTGGAGCGTGAAGCTGCCATCCTCCGCCACCAAAAAGCCCTGGGCGTCCTGTGGACCGGGTCCAGGCATTGGGAGGCGCGGCAGCGTGAGCGTGGTTAGGCAGGGCGCATGCGGGTAGGTGGGCTGTGGGGTGACACGTGAACCCAGCAGCCGATTAATGAGCACCCCACGCATAAACCCCAGCATGCAAGCGCCACGCCACACCTGCAGCTGGACGGAGAGCACCAGGCTGGTCTGCTCCGCCACCTCCACCTGCACGCGCCGGGGACATGTGGCAGCATGGCATCATGTGACACTCGGGCCGTTGGCCACGGCCGCATGAGCACATGACCATGATCCCCACGTGGGCGAAGGGCCCACAGACCGAGAGCGGGAGCAGGGCAGGGCGGAACCTGCCGCTCACCCGAAAGATGCGGTCGCACTCGGGCGCAGGCAGCAGCAGCAAGTCGGTCTGGGAGCGACCGGTGGGGTGGGCCTGCAGCGCCTCCGGCTGCGGCGGGGCCACACACGCAGGGCCAGTACAGACAAGGTCAAGTAGGTAGTTGCAGGCCTCACAGCAGCTCCGACATGGCAATAATCCTGAAATGGATACGGTACCGCCTCCTTCCTCCCCACACAGATGCGCAGAACAGCATGCGGGCTCGCACCTGCATGCCGGCCGGCGCCGTCAAGCTGAGGCGGTAGCCGTCGGGTGCCAGCTTGCCGTGGAGGATGTCCAGCTCGAGCACGAGGACCATAGGCTTGATGGCACCGGCGGCCGCCGGCAGAGCAGCAGCCGCGGCAGGCGCGGGCTCCGAATGCAGCTGCCAGTCTCCTTCCATAGCGCCCGCAGTGCCGGCTGAGCCGCCGGAGCCAGCCGCCGCCGCACCCACCGGGTCGTACGTCAGGCGAAGCCCGTGGGCGCCCTGCACTTGGGGAAGTTGCACCTGCGCGACGCAAGGCAACATACAAGGAGCACGGCGCGGCTCAAATACTGATCACGCATGATGTAAAGCCAATGCGCCAGCGTGCGCCGGCAACGTAGGTACTTGCGATGTGGAAGGTCGCAGCAGATGCCCAGACGCACCTGCGCGATGAAGTAGGGAAGCGCCGGCAGCGGCTTTGGCTGCTGCCGCTGCGGTGCCTGCGGCTTTGAGCGGCTAGCAGAGGCGCTGCGGCTGCTTCGCCGCGGCGCGCTCCCTGCCTCCGGGCGCTGCTCCTGTTCCTGCTCCTGTTCCTGCTGCTCCTCGTCCGCTGCCACATCTGGCGGCTCCTGCACCTGCTCCTCCTGCCCTTCCAGCGCACCGGCCCAGACCCACTGCACATGACAGGGAATGGCCGCTGCCGCCGGCGACCCGTCGGCAACGGCATTGGCGGCGGCGGCCCGGGCTGTGTGCGGCACGAGCTCCGCCCGACTGTGTGCCTCCAGGTGTGCTGCGACCTCCGGGCTGACACGCAGCGGCATGCCGTGCTGGTCCACCACCACCAGAGGAATCTGCAGCGCGTCGTCTGCGCCGGTAAAAGCAGTTGTGTGGCGGCAAACGTTCTCATGTCAAAAGGGTAGGCTAGTGGATAGGGCAAGGCTGCGCACGGGCGAGGCTGCGGCAGATGCAGATGCAAGCCGTGACTCCCACCCCACAAGGGCCGCAGAGGACGACTACCGATGGCCGCGCTCACCCGTGCGCACGGCGATGCGCTGCCGCTTCGCCAGCCGGATGCCGCAGGACAGCAACACTGATGCGTCGTGCGCCTGCTGCTGCTGGCTGCCGCCCTGCCGCTGTCGCGCCGCGGTGCTGGCGCTGCTGCACACGAGCTCCAACAGTTGGGGTTGCTGCCGCTCCTCTCCCGCCGCTGCTGACGCGCCGGCAGCAGTTGCTGGTGCTGATCCTGACGGTCCAGCCGCAGAGCCAGCCGCTGCTGAGGCAGCGGCTGCGGCTGCGGCAGCGGCAGTGCGTCGCTCGGCTGCCGGCAAGCGTAAGATGCCTTCGACTGCCGCAGGCATGGATGTGGGGGACAACGCGGCCGCGCCGGCTGCTGCTGCTTGCGTTGGCGGCAGCACCAGCAGCTCAGCGCGCTGGCCGGTGAAGATGGGGCAATCAATGGGCGCTAACCGCAGCTCGCGTGCATGCGGCTCCTGTGCGCGTGTTTCATGCATGTGCAGGTCTGATTAGGTCATTCATTCAGTGGTCTGGGAACGTAGACGGGCACGTTGTAAGGCCCCAGTACATGCTCAGGCAAAGAAATCCCTCCCCGAGAAGCACGAACCTGTCGGACATAGAATGTGCCGTAGCGGTACGCCTTGCTGCAAGCCGCAGCAGCAGCCGCCTGCGAGTTGTTGCGCACGCCGGCTCCACGCAGCGCCGCAGTCGCGGACTCCGCGTCGCATACGTGCACAGCAGCTGTCTGTCTGGGGCCCGCGAAGTCGGCCGGCGTAAAGATCAGGTCCGGGAGGTCCACTCGGCCGCCCTTCACCGCGAGGGATGAGGCACCGCCGCTGAAGGCGTCGCGGCCGCCGATGAACACCTGTTGAGGAATGCGTCGAGCGGGGCCGCCGCCGGCAGGCCGGAGGAGTCAGGTGGGCGCGGAGTGGCAGCAGCTTGCCTTAACCCGGGTAAGCGGGCATTCAGCACCTTACCACCCACTTATAAACCCCGCCCCGCCCCAGCATATCCCGTATTGCCCCGCCCCCCGTGCTATTACCTGTACATATCCATGTGCCTGTGCGCCCCAGCCCGAGTAGGTGCAGACCCCGCTGCATGCCCTGTCCTGTGCTCTGCTTTTCCTCACCCGCACGCTGGCTGCTAGAAGCTCGTTGACGACGTCGTCCTCGGCGTCCGACAACGACAGCCGCAGCCCACCCAGCGTCAGCTGACCCGGTCGGAGCAGGAACACCTGCTCGTACGTCACACCCCCGCCCGCCACACGCGCGGCGGCGGTGCCACTGCCGCCTGCGCCGGCGGCGGTCGCTGCCGCTGCCACGGCGGCGGCCGAGGGCGGCGGCGGCGCCGTCAGCACGGTGTTGACCAACGCCACCACCTCGCTGCGGCTGAACAGCGGGGACCCGTTGGGCCGCAGCCACACCTCTTGGGGTCCGTCGCACGTGTACCGCACGCGACTCTGCAGCGGGGGAACAGACACGGCAACATGAGTGACAGAGCAGGCGCTGTACGTGTGTGTCAACACTGTCAAGCCGCCACCGTCGAGCCCGGCACTTCCAGACTCCCGCACAACAGCACAAGCTTAAACCCACTCGCGCCACGGCGCGACCCTAAGCTGCTATGCAAGAGCGTTAGGACAACGCCCCACCTCAAATGCCTTTTCCAGCATGGAGTGCTCCTCGGCATCACCCGGCGCAGGCAGCAGCAGCTGCTCCCAGCTCAGCCGCAGCGGCGGCCGCAGCCGCAGCGCCTCCTGCACCTCCGCACGAGCCGTGACGGTGCCATCCAGCGTGTACTCCCGCACATGCGCGTTGGCGCGCTGCCGCTGGCTGCTGCGGTTCGGGTTCTCGTCCGGTCTGTTGCCGCGCGTAGACGCGGCGCCCTTCCGTGCAGCCTTGCGCGCCGGGCTGACGCCGGAGCCGGGCGTAGGTGTGGTCTTTCGCTTGCCACCGACTGCCGCCGGAGCCTCTCCCTCATTCGCGGCCGAACCTGCCTCGCCCGCTGCACCTGCCTCTGCCTCCGCGGCTGCGCCTGCTGCCTCCTCCACCTCCTCCTCGTCTTCGGCTTCCTCCTCTTCCGCCTCCTCGACGCCAAGCACGACCTGTAAGCATCACACAGTGCCTTGCTAACCGCATCCCGCAATGCGCTGCGGGCGTCAACAATGTGCAGACTTTGCGCGCGTGTGCACCTCACCTCCGGAATGTGCATGTACACGGAGAAGCTCCGCACGCCACCCGGCACCTTCCTGCGCCTCAGCCGCTCCAAGGACGTTAAGCCGCCCGCCTGCCGCATCGCCGCGTCAGCCGCCTCCGCAGCAGCCCGAGCGGTCTCCGCCAGAGCTGCTGAGCTTTGGCCGGGTGGAAGCGGCGGCGCGTTACTATCGAGCAGCGTGACGGTGAGGCGGCCGACGTCTCCCGGCAAGCCCATAGCGCGGAAGTCGTGGCTATGCAATTCCAGCAGATTGCCGCTGGTGTCGAAGTCGTACTCTGCGAAGCGGCGACACATGCCGTAATGCAGCAGGAGCGGCAGCAGCACGGAGAGCCGGCCGAAGGACATGCAGCACAGCAACTGAGAGCTGAGCAAGTGGGAACGGCCCAAGGCGACAGCAGGGCCTACATTACACTCACCTGCCACCTCTGTGAACTCGCTTTTGACGCCACGCGAGGTGCCGCTGACCGCGGCCGCTCCTGGCTTACGCACCAGAATCTGCGCGGCGTGTGCGTGATGTAGGTAACGTAAGATGGCTGTGGAAGGCCCAGCACAGGGTAGCCTTGGCCCCAGCTTTGCACCAACAGGGCAAGCGGAATTCGCGCGCTCATGCCTACCGGTGAGGGCCCCTCGGCGCCGCCCGGTCCTACACGGCAGCACGCCAGCTGAACACGAGGCAGGGCCGCACGCTGGCCCGCTGCCTGCAGAAAGAAGGGGTTCCCGCACTCGTCCAGCAGCCTGAGCGCGACGCTCTTGGTTGGCGGGTGCGTGCCCTTGGACAGCTGCGGAGCAGCGGCAACAGCAGCGGCGAAAGCAGAGGCATGGGCCACGCGTCCATTAAATTATATGTCTGTCGGGCCACGGTGGTCGCAGGGCTGAAGCCCTCACGCCATGCACGCACTACAAGAGCAAAGCTTGGCACGAATAATAGGTGTGGAAAATAACTAGGCGCTATACAGACCTTGATGGCGTTTTCCAGCGTGTCGTACGCGAGTAGCTCCGGGTCCTCGGGAGTCAGCCCAGACGGCTGCCCGCTGACCAGCTTCAACTCGGTGGTGATCACGTTGTCCGGCAGGCGCACCAGGATGGATGTCGCCCCCAGCGTGCCCGGCGCAGACGGCGCGGCGGCCCCCACCCCGGCCGCACCGCGAGGCTGCTTTGTACTGGTGGCTGGTGCACGGATGGTAAGGGACACGTTGATCCGGGCCCTGACTTCAGGCACGGTCTTACCCTGCATCAATAACACAAAAGTACATTATGATCAAGCGCGAACGCTCATCGTCCGCGAGTTATTGAGAGTTCTTCAGAGTGACTTTGCTTCCCGCCCGCCGGCTTGGGCCACTTTTGCGAATGGGGCGCCCTCCGCCCTCCGCCCCGACGAAGCGAGAGCTGCGTACCTAAACGTGCCTACCCCCAATCATGTCAATGTATTCATCATTGCTCAGTTCACTCCTGCAGGTCGCCCAAATGTCGTCCGAGCCCCCTAACAAGCGCTCCCGCAAGGCGCCAGTCCCGGGCCGGGGCCCGTTCTGCGCAGGGCCAGGGCTCACCACGCGACGCGAGCAAGGCGCGAACGCGGCAGAGCCACCAGAGAGGCTGCCATCCCCACGCACGTGTGTTCTCAACATACCAATGTGCACCCAAGCCCACGCGTGCCCACCTTCTGCACGCGGCCGTCCGGTTCCGTGACGTCCTGCAGCAGCTCGACCGGCCGGAAGTACAGGCCGCTCACGAACATGGCCATGCGGTCATCAGAGAAGCAGATGCCGCTGGCGCCGGACCTCCCTCCTGCGGCTGCAGCCCCAGACGCCCGCGGCTGGCTCGGACCCGCACCCTCCTGGCTCCTGCCGCCGCTAGGGCCGCACAGCCGCAGCGGCAGGTTCAGTGGGTTACCCCCAACCACCATAGCGTTGACCTTGAGCGGATGCGTGCGGTGTGCTGCGCGGCTCGGGCTGCCGGCAGCGCCATCGGCGGGGCTGGCGGGCGCGGCCTCAGCGGCGGCCGGGTCCCAGGGCAGCTGGAGCTTCGCCACTAGGTCAGTGCTGAAGGCCATCTGCACACAGCCGCGTCAGGCAAAGAGCATCACATGAGGGCAGCAAGCCCAGATCCACCGTGTGAATGATGTATAGCGGCGGTCCCTCTGGCCCTCGTCTTCACCCACCTCCTGCACACACACTTTCTCCCTCACGCCCAGCTCGCCCCACCCCACTTCCTCGAGGCCTGCCTCCCAATCGAGTCCCACCTTGCCTCCCTTCCAGTCCTGCAGTTGCACCGCCAGCACCGGTAGAGGCTCGCCCAGCCGCGCCACCTGCGGCACCCGCCGCGTGGCCTCCTTGTACGGACCTATGCTGGGTATGTTCTTGCCCGTCGCCAGCGCCTTGTCCAGCTCGGACGAGGCCAGGAAGCACGCCGTCAGCGCGCCCGGCAGGCCCGCGTTCACCTGCGCGCACACGCGCCAGCAATCAGCGAGCAATGGCGAGATAAGGTGGAGCCAGCAGGGCTCAAGCTCCGAGGTGTACCGTATCACATGTGTGTGGTGGCGCCCCTGCTGATAGGTTGATTACGGTAGCTCGATCGTTCCCTCACCACGAAGCTGTGCTCCAGCGCTGTGAAGTAGTCACCGTACATGTTGGCGCGGTCGCAGGAGCGGTCTAGCAGGAACAGAGCGCTCATGTTGGGGCGAGCGGGCGGCTTGGAGGGGTCCCGGGGGGCCTCGTCGGGGACCGTGGGATCTGCCGCGGGGCCCTCACTGACCAGCACGCGCAGGCGGTAGCGGCCGGGCTCGCGGATGTGCTCTTCAAAGCCAGAGAACGTCCATCTGCACAGCCATGATGGATGTGCGAGGCGGGAACAAAGGCATGTTACGCGAGCGGCCTCGTTCAGATTGAAGGCCGCCTGAACAGGCAACCGGCGTCTGGCACATCGAATGCGTTTCAACCGCCTCAGAAGCCAGCACCCATGCGCCTGAATCTGGAGGAGCGCCCGTACCTGCCCTTGTTGTCCGGCTCGATCTGGTCGAGACAGAACACCTCTTCCCAGGAGGAGGAGGCCGCAGCACCACCCGACGCCACCTCCCGCCTGCGCAGTAGGGCAAACAAGCGTCATGCCGCGCCCACGCAACCGGACCTGCAACACGTCAGCGGCGCAACTGTGAAAAAAATCGCGAACTGCAGAACAAGGAAAGAGGCGTGCGGCAATCGTTGCCGTACAAGGACTCACTCGATCAGCAGCTTCAACTCGGGTTCATACTTGCTTTCGGCCTTGCAGAAGTACGTCAGTTTGGACGCATCCAGCAGCAGGTCCTCGTCTCCACCACCACCACCATCACCACCACCACCACCACCACCACCACCCGTGGCCCCGGCCTTGCCGCCGGCGCCGCCGTCCCCCGCAGCGGCCGCCTTCCCGCTGCCCCGTGGCCGGCCCGGCTTGATCTTCTTAGCCTGCGCGCTCGCGGCGGCGCCTGCGGCCTCGGACGCCGGTGGCGGCTTCGCCAGCGCGACGGTGAGGGAATCGAAGCTGTGGTTGGTCGCCAGCTCTGCCGCAGGCAGCTTTATTTGTGTCCCGTTCTGCAGAGGCCATGCCACAAGAGATGCAAGGCGTTAGCAGCACTTTCTCAGTATCGCAGGCGCTGAGCTATCCCGTGAAAACGGAAAGTGGGTTGGGTAGGGGTAAAGAGCAGCGGCCAGGCGTCGCATACGGTTTTGCATGTGGCCGTACTCACCGGCGTGTCCTGCACGGCCACCACGCGCGACGGCAGCCCGTCTTCCCACCTGGTGGCAAGGTTTTCCTGCGAGAGAGCGGGTCAGCCAGCAGTAGGCAGCTCTATCTAGATCAAGCTGGGAAGGGGCACCATTCCGTGTGACCCACGCGTATGCAAGCGCACAGGCATCCGCAAAACCCTGTACGCACCTGCTCTTTCTGCCTTGCCATGAGCGTGGGCGGCCTGTCGCTCTGCTCCTTCAGGATGGGTTGGATCTCCATGACACAGATGGACAGCGCGGCTGCGGTGCATCGCAGGGTGGCGGTGCAAGCACAATCATGGCATGCGCCGCCGATAGCATGCGTTAGGGCACTGCACATGCTAGCTATCGCGCCTGGCGCCCCCACATCTTCAACCATCGCCGCGTCCCGAAGCATGCGAAGCCCAGCGAAGCCTAGCCTAAATTTCTGGGCACGCACGGGGCTTTGGCGACCAGTACGGCCGCCATGGGCGCGCCACGGTGTACATGTCTCTGGCGTAGTCCGAGCCCTTCAGGTAGAATAATTCCACAATGCGGGCCACCTCCGGCCGCCGCCTGATTCCGCCCCGGCTTCCCCCAGCTCCGCTGCCGGCGGCTGGCACCGCGCCAGCGGCCGCGCCGCCAGCCGCCGCTGGTGCGGCTGAGGCCCAGCGCTGGTGAATCTTGCCGGCGTCACCGACCATAATCTACAACACGCACGACGATTACCCAGTGTGCTCCGCGTGAGAACTTCACAACATGATGACTATAATGCGAACACGATGACCATAATCCGCGGCCCACCATACCGGTAACCCCATGAACCGCTTCTCCGCGCGAGTATTCACACCCTATCAGCAAGGGCGGGCCACGCATCCATAACAACAGGCGGGGCTGCTGTGCCCGCCCCATGCCACGCAGGCACGCACCATCTCGCCGCGCTGCAGGGGCTCCCAGCCCGGGCCGTACATGTACTTCTCACTGAACTCCACGATGCCGCGGTCCTCCACGTCGAAACCCCATGGCTCTTCCATGCCCGGTGCTAAGCTCAGACAGCTCATCTGCACCGGCGGGACCAGCTGCCCGTCTTCGTCCTGTGGGTGGTGTGCGGGACGTACACAGCCAAGGAGGAGTGGGCCGGGAGCCGTGTGGCCTTGTACCTGAGCATGTCCTGGGCATGTGTCTGTTCTTCATCTGGACCTCTCCGGAACAGAAGCACTGGTGCGTGCGAGGATATGAACAGAATGCCTCGGGAACGCCCCGCGCTCGCCCGCGCTCACCAGCTTACGCCAAACTGTAAAGGCCTGCAGCAGCTGCAGCGCGGCCCAGCCCCGCTCCCGGTCCTCGCGCCAGCCGCTCCAGTCTGCCTGCATCGGGGCGTCCCGCCAGCCACCGCCTCCGCCCCCGCCTCCGCTGCGGCCCGTCCAGGGCGTGCGCCCGCCGCCCCCGCGGCCGTTACTGCCGCCTGCAGCGCCGCCGACGGTCGAGGCCGTGGCGAGGCCGTCCGTCGCGAACTGGTACAGCGGGTGTAGCGGCGTGGCGGCGGCACTGGTGCGGCGACTGGCCATGGCGGCCTTGGCGGCTGGGGTCGGCGCTGGTGTGCCACCGCCCACCAGGTCGATCAGGGGCGCTGCGGTGCCTGCGCCGTTCAGCTGCAGCTGCGATGCCTGCTCGGCCGGCCAAATGTAGGTAAAGAGGCGCGGCTGATCTGGCCCGGCGGGCACGTAGGGGTTCGCGGCAGGACCGGCCTCACAGAACATCTGCGAATAAACGCATGCACAGGAAAAGCCCATGTTGGCAAAGCGCGTTGGTTCCAAGGCCCAACAATCCAGAGTGGCCGTCCCAGCCAAAAATAATACAAACTCACCCGGTACGCGCGGCCCTCGAAGTCGCTCTTGTGCTGGTGCGCCAGCGCGTCTGGTGACACGAGCACGAGCGCCACCAGCCGCCCCGTGTCATCGAGCTTGTGCTTGTGCGCCTGGCGTGCGTGCGTGTAGAGCATTCCACGCCATGGTCTTTTGGTCAGTCAAGTATCCAGCAGGCCAAGATCCCAGTGCGCCTCCCTCCCTGTACCTCCCTATAGCTAGCTAGCATAGCGCGCCTCCCACACCAAGCGAACGATGAAGCATAGCATCCCCGTCCGCCACCCCAACCTTGCACAGCACACCTGCACGGCGTGGTTGGTGATGGCCATCTTGACCGCCGCCTTGTGTGTGTCCAGGTATTGGCCGTGCAGCTTGGACTTGACCATGTCCTTGCCGCTCCAGAAAGGGAACACGAACAGCCTGCCGGCAGCGTAAGAGAGCGCACAACAGTGGAGGCGGCCGAGGCATGCAGCATCGATGGCAACCCAGATGCACTGACTCTTCGCCTGACGGTTTGCCTGGCTCCGCGCTAACCTCGCAAGCGAGCTAGGCCAGATTACGCAGATTACCGTATTGCAGATCACAGTACAGCCATGTACGTAGACTCACTCTTGGCTATGGTCCGGCTTGGGCTTGGTGCGCATTCTGCAAGCAATGCACAAGCGCGTGCGCCTCTGAGTTACGAACCTGACGACTGCATATATGGCACTCGACCAATCTGCATCAAGCCAAGCTATACACTTGCGGCTGCTGTGCTCACCCCTGGGCGTACGGGAAGTACAGCCAAATGGTGATGAAGTCGCACGGCGCGTCCTTGAGCCACGTCTTGGTGTCCGTGCCGCTGTCGCCCACCAACACCGTGACCTCGCCAACCGCCTCCAGATCCAGCCCGCCGGTTGCCACTGAGCCCACCACCGAGCCCTGCGGCTGCGCCTGCGGCTGCTGATGGCCGGTTGCGGCCGCAGCGCCGCCACGCGCAACAGTAGCTGGCGCACCCGGTGTTGCGGGAACTGTTGCTGCAGCCTGCGCGTGCGCGTGCGGGGCACGAAAGCCCCGAGCGCTGCCGTGTGGAGTGGCCGAGCTAGACGGCATGTGCCGCTCACCCGGCGCAGGGAAGCCGGGCGGCAGGTACCTGTACATACAAAACACACACGCACGTGTTAGCCAAATCCTACGCGCAAATACAGAAGCATGCATCAGCGCCGGGGCCTGGAGGTGGACCGGGGTCAGCCACAAATCCACAAGCAATTTCAAGCCAGTGCTCAGGAGGCGCACGGAAAGGCAACTCACCTTGAAATCGTCACGCAGGGCTTGAGGAGCTCGTTGGCGCAGCACTGCATTCCAGCGTGCATACGGACGAGAGGCGGACCGGTGAGTATAATGATGAAGTGGCCTGTGGATGAGCCGCACCATGGAACCGCAACCAGTCCCCTACGTACGGCACAGCTGACACTGCAACTACCCCAACCCGCACAGTCCGCCCATTCGTTGACATGCCTTCAGCCGACGCACCCGCTCCTTATACTCGCGCAGCACCGCCTGTAGGTCCGACGCGAACGCCTGCTGCTCGCCCTGACTGCCGCCACCTCCTGCATCGAGTGCTTCCTCCGACGCGTCGCGCGCCAGCGTGGCCTCGAACACCACTCGCGCCGCCCCGGCCCGGGAGTCTGTCACCGTCATGCGGATCTCCAGCCCGCCTGCGGCCCATAGGCAAGAAACGCGCGAAGATGCACAGCTGCGATGTTGGCAACACGGCGGGAAAGTCATGCAGCCGGCGTTTTCCCGCGCCCTGACTACTGCACGCGCACCTTCCGGCCGCTGTTGGCCCGCGGTGAGCTCAGCCGGCAGGCGATTCCACAGATCAGCCGGGAAGCCGTGGATGAAGAATGCGTACACCTGGTGCAGCTGCGTTGTGTTGTAGGCAAAGGGAACGTGTGTGAAAGCGTTGCAGTTGGAAACATCGGCCTTTTGAAGGCAGCAGTCGTGACCCGGAGCGAGGGTGGAGGCCCAAAGCCAGCAGCACGCGGTATCACATCACCCAGCGCGTGACCATTCTCCCACCATGTACTGCCACACACGTGCATTACACACGCTGGACACACCTCCTTCGCCAGCCCGTTCCAGAACTTGACACTCTCCAGCTCCTCTAGCCGCTCAGGCAGCAGCTGCGAGATCGTGATGTTCGTCCACCCGTCCATCTCTGAAGTTGCACGTGAGTACCGTATGCATGCGCACGGAGGGGGTCATGGTATGGAACCGGCATGGAAACGGCATGCCCGGAAGGAACCGGCACAAAACGGACGAAGACGTGCGTCGTGCACCACGCACGTCAGCACGCACAAGACTCGCTCTGCCGGCCTCACCCTCATCGTCAATGTGGAGCTGCGCGCGCTGGTACATCTCGAGCTTCTATATGTGCGTGGTTGCAAGGGGAACCGGCAGTCAAGCAAGTTGTTTTGTCAATCTCCCGCTGGCACTTGAGACCCCATGTCTCAGCAGATGCAGCTGTGTTGGAGCATGCAGCCCACATTCCCGTTCATACAGCGCAGAAGTTGATTGCGGCAATGCGCATGGTCTTACATAGTTGGTTGTGGCCTCCTGCTTGCCATAGTCGTACTGCGAGCAGAGCACAAGGACAGAGGAAAGATGCATGCTTTGTCGTAGCTTCATGTGTAAGCGACAAGCGAAATAATGCATTGAGAATCTCGCAACGCGGTACAAAGACTGCGTGTTATCCTTTCCTAAACAGGTACGCGTGTTCTCCGCCCACCTTGCACAAGTAGGCGTGCTCGGCGCTTGCCTGCACGTGTGGAACCAGGCAGAGACTTCGAATACCGGCGAAAGTGCAACTCAAGGGAAGTCGTGACCGGACGGGAGCAAAGCCTTTGCAGCCGAGCCGATGTCACCAACGCCCCAAGAGTGACCCACCCGAAACGTCTCCACCTCGACATAATTGCCGAAGTAAAAGCATGACGCGCAGCCACGGCCGTATCGGTTGAGCTTGGGATTGATGAAGTAGTGAAGTGGGAGCACACCGGGGTGCTCTTCTGTTAACGAGCACACAGCGTGTCACACGTTACAATCTGATGAGATACATAGGCATCGTGCACGCACACGGCAACCCAGTAGCACCACGCCTAGCCTGTGCACCGGTTCCTACTCGGCATATGCCTCATTGCCACGCACGTGTACATGCCTGGCAAGCCCTGACTTGTAGCGCTCATCCAACATCCAATAGCTCAGCCTCCCACGCACCTCTAGGCAACGGCGGCACGCCGCTGGTGGTCCAGGACATCCGGAAGTAGTTGTGCAGCGTGCTCAGGTCCATGCCGCGGCCGTTGTCCATAAAGGTAATCTGAGGGCCGCCCTTGTCGTCGGGCAACAGGTTGACCTCGATGGTGATTTTTGGGCCTGGGATTGGGCAATGGGCATGTTGCAGTAAACATGGTTGGGGCATCAACTGCAGCGCGTGGAGGCGGTATACAAATACATGGGACGCTAGTTAAACGTGGAAAGGAGTGCGCATATAGGCTTCGTGCCCGCGCCTGAGCTAGGCGCCGAGCCTCAGCATAGCCCGCGCGCGCGCCTGAGGCACCAGACGCATTAACACTGTCCAGGGTGCACTAATCCAGCTGTTCCACGCCTACTTTTCCGGTGGAGCGTTGCATCAATGCTATTGTCAATGAGCTCCATGACCATGATGTCGGGCTCAAAGAACAACACCTGCACGCGGTGAGCGGCGGGGTTGTCAAGGCGATGACTGCGTGACCGGCGGGCCACAACGGGCCTGGCGCAGCACGCGCCAGGCCGGCCGCAGCATGGCACCGGTCCCTGGCAAGCTATCGACTCTTGATATTCTATTGTTTTTACATCTGCTTATCCTTTCTGATCCTCGTGCCAAGGGGAAACCACAAGGAAATGGGCGCGAAAGCATCGCCAAGGCTGCTCGGCCAACATTACCTCTTGGCGAATGCTTCTTGCCAATGGAACCGCATTGAAGTCCCCATGGATGCGAACCAGCCCCTCGCTGGCTTCGCTTTGGGCCTGCAACGCCATTGTTGCCTTGCACAAGCGGCCCTCTCGTTTTCCTTCACATATAGAAGCTAACTGTCTTTGCTGTTGGCTGCATGCTAGGTATGTCAATCAAGCTTTGGGAATGCGGGACTGTGTGTGTACCTGTCGTCAAGTTCGTCTGAAGCAAAGCAGCTGGACGCATGAGTCCGCTCAAATTTTCAAGCCCACGTTTGGTCGAGGATTCAACTCATGATTGCCGATAAATGCATGCCCGGCGTGCGGGTTTCGCAGCAGCTCCCCTCGCCCCCAGCACCTGCCCCGCTTTCAGCAAGAGGACCTGCCAAACGTAATGTCCAGTATCATTCCACAAGGTCGGCGTAGAATACAAATGGCTAACACAGAGTCGGCTATGTGCGCAGCCCGGATGTGTGCCGAAGGCGGCAGTCTGCAGACGTACACCGCAGGATGTGCGATGGGACAGTGGCAAGGCAGGTTGGCAAAGTCCCTTAGGGCGCAGCTAATTCCCATACCCAACAAATGGCAAACAGTTGGCAGAGGCAGGGCAAGAGTGCGCGGCTGGGCTAACGCCGGAGTTACTGTACCGACGAGTTGCTGGCTGGCTGGAAGTTTGCTGACGCGCATTCCTCACGCTCCGGGCGCCCGGCCACACGTACACCGCAGGATGTCGTGCATTTCTCGCACTCTGGTGGCTTCGGCATGGTCGCTGAACTGCTCGCTTGCCACTACCGCAACATCCTGTCTCCCCTTCTTCCTTTGAATTCTAGCAAGGGCGTCGCGTTTGCCCTGGCCCTTGCAGGCTCACCAGCAACTCACTTTCAAGCAACGGCACTCCTGCTTTCAAGGCGGGGGCGCCCACTGGCCCATGAGGATGCCCAGGTGAGGACCCGCGTGTGGGCACATCATCACATCGACCCCCCAGACGCAGGTTTTCACCTGGGCACCCCCTTGGAGGGGTCATTTGATTTGCATTGTAGATTTGGGATGCCAGGGGCAACAGCCTGTTGTCCGCTGGTCCTGTAGCGGTCCTGTCCCTGCACTGCCCCCTCCATACATGAACTTAGTAACTCCGGCCAGGAGGTTCGGTTCAGGCCCCCGGCTCAGACGCGCTCCGTCCTGTCCCTCATCTCAGCATCTCTGCCACGGTGCCACCCTTTGTCCTGCAGCGAGCTGATGTCTGCCGAGGCCAACTAAGCCAGCCACCACCCAGGTCACTGCCAACGAGTCCCCTTTGCCCGCCACCGTCGTCGCTGGCTCTGGTGCTGAAGCCGAGGAGGCGGCGCGCAGCGCCGCTGGCATAGCCAACGCCGCCACTCCCACCAGCAGCGGCGGAAGCGGAAGCAGTAGCGCCCAGCCGCACAGCAAGGGCGGTGTTAGCAGCGGGGGCCCCTCTAGTCGGGGCGGCGGCGGCGGTGGTGGTGGTGGTGGTGGTGGTGGTGGTGGTGGTGCGTGGTTACGGTGGTGGAGACTTCAAGGAAACGAGCGGCGGCGTGGCGTGGGAGGTGGTCCCGGGCAAGGCGCCAGCGCCGCCGCCTGCGCAGGAGCGCTCTGGCCAGGGCAGCAGTGGTGGCGGCAGCACCGGCCTCATGTCGAGCCTGACCGGCGGCAGGATGGAGTGGTGGCAGCGGTGGCAGCGAGGCTGAAGGACCGAGAGGGCCACACTGTCGGCAGTGGCGGTGGTGGGCTGCTGGGTGCCGTGACGCAGGGCCTTGCCAAGCTGGCAGCCACCGCGAGCAGCATGACAGGCAGCCGCGACGACCAGAAGGGCCGCTCGGATGAGGGCAAGTAAGGTGGTGAGGCACTGGTGCGGCATGGGCTTTTGGGATCATCCGCAGGGTGGCCAGCAGTGTTATAAGCCAGGGGGGCGTGCAACCCCTCGCTCACGCGCACATTGCTATGAAGTAGCTATGCACATGTTGCGGTACTTCGGTGCGTGGCGGGATGTGTGGTCACGGTGATACCTGCTGCAGTAGTACGACGTAGTACGACGGCACGATTTAAAGCTCTGCTGGCAGGGATTTTATCCAATGGCTGCTGCGTGGACAGCACCTGTCCATTTTGCAAGCTAAATCACCCTAATTGGCTACTTGGCTGTGTGGCGGGATTGCAGAGAAGTGCGTGCCGTAAATGGTGCGCCGAAGTTGCCATGGAAGAAACTGGGAAGTGACGACTGAAGCAAGCTTACATGCATGCAGAGTGCAGAACCTGTTGATTGGTATGCATGTGAATGCGATAGCGTATGAAGGTTGGGATGCGCGTGCCAAGTCCAGGCAGCAGGCTTCTACTGGCATGCCGTGCCCATAGTTTGGGACGGCGCCAGCAGCAGCATGCAATGAACTTGTCATCTTGCGCATGCACTATCTTGCCTTAAATGGCGGCCCACACCCCCGCCAGGATGTGACGGTCTGAAGCATGTTCCAGCTTCCCCCAGCTCGAGTCACATCCTCTCAGGCGTCTCCGCTTAAAAATGCAGTTTGCACCGTCCCTTAGATAGCATAGCGACAGGATTCAAACTCCATCACAGCGTAACCGTATGCGTGCTTCCACACAACTAGACAAGAAAACCCCATGCATCATTGCCAAGAAACGTAAAGATAAATAAAGTGGATGACAATGCGGTGCACACTGCGCGTGATGTGACAGTGCATGGGACAAAACGCTGCAGTTCTTGGCGTGCTGGAGCAGGCGTTCTTCTTTATGAAAGCGATGCCACCGTCATCCACGATTGCACGGCTGATGTGTGCTTTTGGCCAACGCCTCAAAAACACCTGGTAGCGCACTCCCGCTGACACCTGCCACAATAATCAGAGGATAGGGCTACGAAACACAAACGCCACGGTTGGTAAGGCACAGCCAAATTCGCCAAAGTCACCAGAGCACAGGTCAAAATGGCATGTCGCGCTCGTGTGCTGTGCCCAGCCTCTAACCGTGACATAACTGCCAACCCCATCCTACCGCTTGGGCAGTCAACAAAGATGTCTTAACCCCGATAGCGCTACTTACTGCGTTGTGCACATTGTGTTTCCATCTCGCCCGCGCTGTCTCGCATCAGTTTCACACTGGTGTTGACATCACAGCATCATGCATTCAACGAGCCCGGAGGCCCTGCATCCGGCACAGGAGCAAACGCCTCCCGCAAAGGCTGCTTGGCTGCTGCCGGCGCCGGCGCCCTCGACGCAGACGCATCCGGGGAAAGGAGCGAGGGCGGCTTAGCGCTCCTAGCTCCTGGAACAGCGACGTCATCTGGAACACCGCTGTGTGTGGCCCGCCGCCCGCCCAGCACAGACGCAGACTTGCTCCCAGTCGGAAACATAGCGCGCCGGACCGAGGACCTAATGCCCGGCGACGGTGCGGCCGCTGCCGCCGCTGCCGCGGATGCACCCGCAGCAGAGCTCAGCATGCCAGTGTCGGTGCTGCGTTGCCCAGCGGCCGCACCCGCGCGCACGTTTGCGGGTGAGATGGCTGACAGGGCGCTAGCGGCTGCTCCCGGCCGCTGGCGCTGCTGCAGCCCCGCACCCGGTTCGTCGTCGTCGAACGCGCCCAGCTCATCGCCGTGCAGAGACGGCGACGCAGTCTGGGTCTTCGCCTTGCGCAGCAGCCTGGATGGCCGAGCGCCCAGGGCAAAGGCCGAAGGCGGCGCCAGAGGAGAGCCCAGCACAGGCACAGGCGCGCCGGCTCCCGCTGGTGCTGCCGAATTGGGCGCACGAGGCGGTGGTGGCGGCACGCCCGTTACGGCGGCGCCCCCATCAGCGATGGCGTCATCAGCACCCGTGGACGGCGAGTGCTCCGGGCTTCCTTCTGGAATCGAGGCTGCAAATCGCACGCCAACTGTGCTCGCGCCGGCGGCCGGTGACACCATGAATCGCCGGACCGCACCGCCGGACGACATGGCTTGCGCCAAAGCGGCCGCGCCGCTGCCGCCAGCCGCCGCGCCGCTGGCCGGTGTGGCGGCGGCGGCGCCGCCAGGACCCAGCGGCGACGCCAGGGTCGGGCGAAGGTTACTGGACCGGCCACCCAGGGTGCCGCGAAGCCGCGGGGGCGCCTCCGACATCTGGTGCCGCGCCAAAGCCGCACCACCACTGCCTCGCGTCTCAAGCGGCGGCGCGCCTTCAATGTCGGGCACGTCCTCCCGCAGCGGTAAGCCCAGTGCGCCGCCGGCAGCCATTCCCGCGGCGGCGCCGCCGCCATTTGCAACCGGCAACCCATCCAAGCTTGGCCGCACGCTGGTGCCCGCACCGCTGCCGCCTCCCTCCTTGAACATGGCTGTTATGTTCCTCAGTGACAGCCCGCGATTGCCTGCGCGCGGTGAGCCGCCAGGCGAGCCGTCGATGCTAGCCGGGCGACCGCTCGCAGAGTTGAGTCCGCCTGTGAGCTGGCTCTTGAAGCGCTCAAACAGGCTTATTGCTTCGCTGCCTGTTGGACTGCCAGCAACTCGCGAGGCACCATCTGCAGCAGCACCGCCGCCGGCCGTGGCTCTGGCCACAATCACGCTTCCAGACATGGGCCGCGCGCCTCCATGCGCGCTGGTACCCGCGGCAGCGCCGGCGGCAGGGCTTGCCCTGGGCTCCCAGTCGGACTCAAACGCTGGGTTCATGACCAGAGACTGCCGCCGAAACGACCCTGCCACCGGTGCGGAGGCCGCGGCAGCTGCGCCGGTGGCGCCTGACATGGAGGCGAAGCTGCGGAACGCCTGCGGCTCTTGTGGCCCCGACAGCTCAACAGGCGGCAGCCCGCCAGAGCTAATGTGCGCACCGCTTACGGCGGGGCTGGCGCCGCGCGATTGCAGCGGCACCTGATTGCTGTTGCCCAGCGGCTGCACCCTCCGGCTGACCCTCACACTCCTGCCACTGATGCCTGGGCTCGACGCCCTGCGGTCAAATGAGGCCCGCATCGCAGGAGCACCAGCCGCCGCCGCGCCGCCACCGACGTATCCAGAGCCCGTGCCTGGGCCGCCGCTGCTGCCGCCCCACGTCCCTATCGTGGCCTGGTCGGCACTCATCGGCCCGTTCGGCCCCGACCATGCCGCAGCTCCGCCAGCAGGCGGCGCGGACACGGCAAGCGGCACAAGTGCACTGGATGTCGGGTCGGCATGGCGGCCATGCACTGACCAGTCGTCCGAGCGGGGCAGCGGAGGTGGGCCCGCAGACTGCAGCGCGTGCTGAAAGGCCGACCGAATCTCTGACTCCTCTGCCGCCGACATGTCAGCCGTGCGGCGGCCAAACGCGTTGCCGCCGCCGCTTGCTCCGGCTGCAGTTGCCCCTGCTGTTCCTGCGACTGGCCGGGCACTGCTACTGCCGCGCGTGGCCCCGGTGGGAAGGATAACAGCAAGAATGCCGCCGGCCTCCACGCCAGATCCAGCCGAGGCCGCTGCCTCTGCTCCCACGTAAAACTGGTTGGTCTCTGTTCCGGCCTGACCTGCGGCCATCCCGCGTGCGTGATGCCGCGTTTCGCACGCCGTGGTCCTGCGGTTGCAACATACCAACACCGGTAAGACGCCCCTGTCCCTGCCGTGTGTCATGCCTGTCGCTGCATTCATTTGAACAACCCCTCGCGCTGTCAATTGCATTCTTGAACATGAACACGGCTGCAGCACCGTCATAAGAACCATACTCACCAACTCTGAGGAAGAGAGCTCGCCTGGATCCCCAGCCTCACGCTGGCGCTTCTCTCGGGAGCGCCGCCGGGCCACGATCCCGATCACTGCTAGGCACACGGCGCCCACCACGCCGCCCGTCACGGCGGCGGCGATGATGATGGAAAGATACGAGGTGGTGGCGCCGGCGGCGCTAACAGGCGCCGAGGCGGGCGCTGGGCTCGGGTTCGACACGGCCGGCTGGGGCATGATGGGAGGAGCATGGGGAACGGTAGGTGAGATCGGGCGCGGGAAGGTACGCAAGGTGTGTGTGTAGAGGCGCTCATCCCAAGAGACACACCGTGAGCCCGAGGGTATCCATGTTGGCCAAACTGGTAAGCGCTTCATGGCAAAATCTTACTAATGGTACATGGCTCTGCCATGCCTTAGTGAGCTCCCAATATCGGTCCGTGGTGGAAAGCACAAGGGACGGAAGCACGCAGGTATGTTTGCGACTCACCGGCCGCCCGTCATCGCCCGTGCTGGCGGCGGTGACGCGACAAGCCACGGAGCTGCCGGCACCGCCCAGCGCGGTCGTGGTTGTGAGGTCCGCCGAGCCACAGACGGAGGACAGGTTTGAGGCGCCCATGCTGCTCAGCGCCACCTCGCTAACAACACGCACCTACGTGGGCGAGACAAGAACGGCATTGGCAACATCCATTTACGTTGAAGTGGAGGTAGGAGTTGCCGGCAAAGCACTGCGGCGCTAAACTGCAGCTCTTTCAGCAGCCTATGCCACTCGCTCGCAGTCGGCACCTCATCAATTTTTTGCCTTCAATGTGCCGTGGTTGCACAGTTCAAAACTCCATTCACGGCGCGTACCGTTGTGGTGGTGACAATGTCGTCCATGCTTGGACCGCACAGCTGCAGCATGCCCGGAGCTCCCGAACCCGCCGCTGACTCGGCCGTCCACGCGTCGAGCGCCGCCGCAATCTGACTTTTGTACAGCTGCGAGTTATTGGTTGCTGCAGCCGGCACGCTGAGCACCACCAGCAGGGACAGGCTGCCGGCGCCTGTGGCTGGGCACGTGCCCGACGCGGCCGCAGCAAGCAGCCGCCGCATCTCCGCACCTGCACCGTCGCCATCCCCGCCGTAGCCGTCGTCAAGTTCCAAGCCAGCTTCGTCTTTCTGCTCGCCCCCATCCCAGGCATCGCTGTAGGGCTCGCCGCCGCCAGCGATGCCGCCTTGGCTGTCGCTGCTATACAGGCGCCGGCGGTGATGGCGCGAGGCGGCCTGCTGTGGCGCGCCGGCGTTGCAGCTAACATTGGAGATGATGTCGGTGGTCAGGTTGGCGCGCAGGGCCAGCTCCGAGCGGAAGGCATCCAGGAACGCTGAGTTGCAGCCGACCTAGGGGTAGCGTGCAGCAGGCGGGGTTTGGGTGAGCTCGTCGCTTTGCGTGCCACGCACGTACGTACGTGCTAGGCCGGAATGGAGGCGTCACCCGCATAAGAGCAACACCAAAGCAGTAGTATGGTATACTTCGCACCTCCACTTGGGTACTGATTCCCAGACTTGTAGTTAGGACAGCTGTCGCCTGCAAGGGGCATATGAGCAGCAAGGCACCGTAAGCGCGAATGCTGGCAGGCGCCCTACATGTCCGAAGATCCGACTACGACCCCAGGTTGCCTCGAATGGCCAAGACACGCGCCTCCCCGCTCATGACCACACCTGCACCGCTGTTGTGATCTCCACAGGTACGCGAATGTTCTTCCCAGTGACGGCCAGGCTAGCTCCGCCAGGAAACAGCGCCGCCAAAGCTTCAGGGCTGGTGGCTAAGTCGTCAGGAACATCCACCACCTGGGTTACGGTCAAGTAACCTTGTGGCAACGAGTCGTTGACCGCCACATACTCTGGAGGCACCCCAATTGATGGGATGATGAAAGGAGGCTGCGGTGGTTTGGGTGGCGAGGGGGGCTGAGGTGGAGACGGCGGGGATGGAGGCGGCGGCGGGCTGGGTGGCAGCGGCGGTGGGCTGGGTGCGGGGGGCGGCGGGCTGGGGTCCGGCGGTGGCGGACTTGGGCTCGGTGGCGGGGAAGGAGGCGCAGGCGGCGGGCTTGGTGGCATGGGTGGTGCTGGGCTCGGCGGAGCCGGGCTGGGAGGCGGGCTTGGGCTTGGTGGTGCAGGCGATGGGGGAACAGGGGGCCCAGGGCTGGGAGGCGGGGGTGACGGTGGAATAGGTGATGGCGGCGCTGGGCTTGGTGGCGCCGGGCTGGGCGGTGCGGGGCTGGGCGGCGCGGGTGAAGGCGGAGCCGGACTTGGAGGTGCGGGGCTTGGCGGCGCCGGGCTGGGCGGAGCAGGGCTGGGCGGTGCTGGGCTTGGTGGTGCAGGTGATGGAGGCTCCGGGGAGGGAGGGGCTGGGCTGGGAGGAGAGGGACTGGGCGGTGCTGGGCTTGGAGGCTCCGGGCTGGGTGGAAGTGGGGAAGGAGGATCTGGGCTCGGAGGAGCGGGGCTGGGCGGCGCGGGGCTCGGCGGTACCGGTGATGGAGGCTCTGGGCTGGGAGGATCCGGGCTCGGAGGAGCGGGGCTGGGCGGCGCGGGGCTCGGCGGTACCGGTGATGGAGGCTCTGGGCTGGGAGGTGTGGGGCTGGGAGGAGCGGGGCTCGGCGGTGCGGGGCTTGGTGGTGCAGGGCTGGGCGGCTCCGGGCTAGGCGGTGCGGGGCTGGGCGGCGCCGGGCTGGGCGGCGCAGGGCTGGGCGGAGCGGGGCTGGGCGGTGCCGGGCTTGGTGGTGCAGGTGATGGAGGCTCCGGGCTGGGTGGAAGTGGGGAAGGAGGATTCGGGCTCGGAGGAGCGGGGCTGGGCGGCGCGGGGCTCGGCGGAACTGGTGATGGAGGCTCTGGGCTGGGAGGTGCGGGGCTGGGCGGCGCGGGGCTCGGCGGAACTGGTGATGGAGGCTCTGGGCTGGGAAGTGCGGGGCTGGGAGGAGCGGGGCTCGGCGGTGCGGGGCTTGGTGGTGCAGGGCTGGGCGGCTCCGGGCTAGGCGGTGCGGGGCTGGGCGGCGCCGGGCTGGGCGGCGCCGGGCTGGGCGGAGCAGGGTTGGGCGGCGCCGGGCTTGGTGGTGCAGTTGATGGAGGCTCCGGGGAGGGAGGGGCTGGGCTGGGAGGAGAGGGACTGGGCGGTGCCGGGTTAGGAGGTGCCGGGCTGGGTGGAGGTGGGGAAGGAGGCTCCGGGCTGGGAGGAGCAGGACTGGGCGGCGCGGGGCTCGGCGGTACCGGTGATGGAGGCTCTGGGCTGGGAGGTGCGGGGCTGGGAGGAGCGGGGCTCGGTGGTGCAGGGCTGGGTGGTGCGGGGCTGGGTGGCGAGGGACTGGGTGGGTTCGGGCTGGGAGGACCAGGGCTGGCGGGTTCGGGCTTAATGGTGCAGGTGGTAGAGGCTCCGGGGAGGGAGGGGCTGGGCTAGGAGGAGAGGGACTGGGCGGTGCCGGGCTGGGAGGCTCCGGGCTGGGAGGAGCAGGGCTGGGTGGCGACGGGCTCGGCGGCACCGGCGATGGAGGCTCCGGGCTGGGAGGTGCTGGGCTGGGAGGAGCGGGGCTAGGTGGATGAGGAGAGGGAGGTACCGGGCTGGGCGGCGCCGGGCTGGGTGGAGCAGGCGGCACCGGGCTGGGGGGTTCCGGGCTCGGTGGTGCTGGGTTGGGAGGCGTCGGGCTGGGAGGCGCCGGGCTGGGCGGCATTGGGCTGGGCGGTGGTGGGCTGGGCGGGGGGCTAGGTGGTAAAGGTGACGGAGGCCCAGGGCTTGGGGGGTCGGGGCTGGGTGGCGTCGGGCTGGGAGGAGGCATGGGAGGCGCCGGGCTGGGCGGCACCGGGTTGGGCGGCGCTGGGCTGGGCGGTGCTGGTGATGGTGGGCCAGGGCTAGGAGGCTGCGGGCTGGGGGGCGGAGAGGGCGGCGCTGGGCTGGGCGGCGCTGGGCTGGGAGGAGGCGAGGGAGGCGATGGTGACGGCGGCGCCGGGCTCGGGGGTGGCGAGGGCGGCGCTGGGCTGGGCGGCACAGGACTGGGAGGTGGGCTGGGTGGCGCGGGGCTGGGTGGCGCGGGACTGGGCGGCTTTGGGCTGGGCGGCGCAGGACTCGGCGGTGGCGAGGGCGGCGCCGGACTGGGCGGCGCCGGACTAGGTGGATTCGGGCTGGGCGGGGCTGGTGAGGGTGGTGAGGGGCTGGGTGGCGCGGGGCTCGGGGGTGAGAACACCGGCGGGCTGGGCGGCATGTAGCCTCGGTAGCCGATAAGCCGCACCGCATCGAACACCTGTGTGTACGCAGCCAAGTGAACACCACGACAAATTCAGCTCCATGACCTGACTGCGGAACCCGTGGAACCCGTTGAATGATCTGGCCGCGCAGGCCCTTCCACTCGCGCGGCTTACACTGCCGCGCGACAATTGACTGCCGCCCGCTTGACTTCCGTGTTTCCATATTTCTGTCCGCCTGCCGCACATCGTCATCTAGCACCCACCTTGTAGCCGTTGTCCTGTACGCCAAAGGTGATGCCCGCCACGTACGTCAGCGTCCCGCTGAAGCTGCAGGTGTACCTGTAAGTCGGCGCCACATCACAGGTGCACTTTGTTGAGTGCCGCTGATGGAGTAGGACAGCCAGGCAAGTGAGGGCTCCTGGGTGCTTTAGATGTGTGTGGAACCAACGAAGTCTCATGTCTGCATAACCTGGATTGTCTCTACGCATCGTGCCTGTCAATACCGTCCATTCCACGCACCAGAATACGTTGTCGCTGGTGCCACATTTGGCCGCTGCGGAAATACGGTTGGGGCGTGTGGGACAGGGACCGTGGTGAGGTGGTCACGCCGGGAACAATCGCGCGCAAATGTCCCCTTCAACCCCAGGGGAGCACGTGCTCACAAAGCAGACACGTACATGCACACGTGGGCGCACACAAGCACATACGAGCGATGCTGTAATGACATACCAGGTTCACTTCCGCAGCTTGTGGTCACTGGGGAGCCCCACACCGGGAGCAAAGTGAGGTTGGGCGAAATGTTTGACTTGGCCGCGCCCTTGTGCACAATGAGGATGCCAACCTGTGAGCAGCGAGCACACATGTCTTGTGGAGTAGACACGAATAGCGCACGGAAAGTGGTCAGTTCAGCGCACAGCAGCTGCACCCTCGGCGTCAACCTAGTACCATCCATGCCACCCCGGGTAGCATGTACGCTCTTGGCATACGGTACGCATATGTACAGTGACACACATACCCTTGGGATGCGCAACTGACACCGAAGACAACACTCGCCTGTGTGGCGTACAGCGGCGTACGTATCAAAGTATACGGTGATGTTGCAGGACGTCGCGCCGTTGTTGCCCGTGAACCACGACGTCAGCTGCTCCGCCAACACCGTGGGCTCGCCGCTCAGGCACTTGCTCGACGTGCCCCAGTAGGGCGGTCCCGCAAGGCCGCCCGCGCTTCCCCCGATCGCGCTTGACGGGGTGGTGATGTTGCTGGATACGTACGCCGTCATGTTTGAACTGCAGTCGTACTGTGAGGGAATTGGGGTGGCAGCAGTGGGCTAGGAGTGTGTTATGGCCGTGCATGCCCCATCCATCCGCCATGAGCGGCGCGGCAACCCGTCAGGGCAGCATGCCCGCTGATTCGACGATCTTCAAGCAGCACAAAGATGACACGACACCCCGCCTGACACGATCTCTTACCATCGGCGAGCCGCCCCCTGTCCACGTGCTCCCGCTGCAGCTCTGCGCCGTAACTTGCTGTAACCCCATAGTCAAAAGCGCCACAGCTATCAGCAGCAGCATTTTTGGGTGCCGTGTGGCCACCGAATGGGTCGTGGGTCTGCGGTGGCCCGTCGTGTCGCCGCTGGACCGGGAGACGGGACCAAGCCGCGTCCTGCTATTTGTAGCCGTGTACACAGCTGCTTGACGGTAACCTATAAAGTCCTCATTTCGGCGAAGTCGTAAGCGGAGTCAAAGTGCCCGGATGCCAGAGCCCGTGCGACTGCCGTTCGCGTGGCCAGCGTATGGCTATACAGAAGCAGATTCAATCAAGGCAGATGTAATGATTTGACTGGCCTACAGGCAAACCGGCAGCCAAGCGAACGGCAGTTGTTCATTCATTATGTATGCGCTTTGATATTTGCAGGAAGTCATCCCTATAAGCGCCCAAAGCCTGTCAAATGTCAGCGCAGGTCGAGGCGCAGAATTGGGATATGAAGGGGCGCTCCGGACTCCGGAGACGTCAGGACTCCCTGACTCCTGACTACTGGAAACGTACTACTGGAAACAAGTATGTCTGCTTTTTATAAGGTAAGTTGCGTATTCTGCAGTGCACAGGGCGTTTTCCCAGCGTCTTGTAGGAATTCGGATTTAGGTTTCACACATGTGGAACGCCCAAGGCGGCGCCAGGCTTATGAGACCAGTTCAAACCCATGTGAATGCGCTATCTGAATAAGCCGTATGAGGCCGCTCAGATGTGCAAGCTTTTGAACTTGAACCGCGAAGACAGCCGTCACTTTACAATGTGCTCTGCCGCCGGACCGCAAGACGCAGGCACTCTTCTCAACCCCCTCCTCCTCACAGGCGCCCCCAGCGCTGATAGGCGCAGCCCCAAACCTGCACCTGCAGGCGCCCCCTGCACCCTCTACTCGTGCCTCTACTCGCAGTAGCTGGCGCTGTCGCCACACAAAACCCTCACCCCGTCACCGCCCAGCACCTCAGCTGGTCATGGCGCGCGCCAGGTGCCCCTTGAGCCCCTGCACGCTCGCCACCACCTGCCGCAGCAGCGCCTCGTTGTGGCCGTCGCCGCCGCTGCGCAGCCGCAGCGCCGCCGCCGCCTGGTCCAGCGCCTCTGCGGCGGTGCCGGCCGGCACGGTGCCTCTGGTGCAGCGCTGCACCGTGAACAACACGCTCTCACAGCCTGTGATCACGTCGCGCAGCCAGGCCTCAGCATCCACGCCCCCCAGGTGCGTCGGCGGCTGTGATTGAGGTTGCGAAGGGCTGAGGTCAGCGCCCGGTGGCGCGCACTTCTCGGCTGCTGCTGCTGGTCAGCGCCCTCGGTTGATACCGGCGCCCCGCCTGGGAGCAGCACCAGCGGCTCAGTGCCGCTGCCGGCAATGACGGTGCCCGCCACGCTCCCGGCTGCTGCTGTTGTCAACGGCTACGCTCCCCGCTGCTGCCGGCAACGGTTGTCTGCCGGCAACGGTTGTCACAGTTTGCTTACTTCCAGCCCACAAATTGTTAATACAATCAGGGGGGGTAGAACGCTGAGGATCTTACCCCATGCCCAAAATTACAGAGCTTTCGGAGAGCATTACGCACGTATTTTAGTTTTGTCAGGGGTGGTATGGTGAGGAAGTTCTGGGCCGCCAAAGTTGGGGGGTCGGTCGTCGTTCCTCGGGTTTCGCCTGGTTTCAGGGGGCCATTCTGGCGGATTTCGGGAAGCGCTCCACAAGCAGGACTAGGGGCCAAACGCATCACCACGAGGCTCACGTTATGCATTAGTAATCATAAACAAAGGTGTGAGGGCTAATCTGCGCGTCCTGGCGTGGACATGTCGGCACATGTCCCCGCATTCGACACATGCGCGCTGACGTGGCTGGGCTCTCAAGCTCTGGTGCGCATGAACTCATACTTAACAAGGCTGCAGATGCACGCTGTCCATACATCAATGGCAGAGAGTTACCCGCGGGGTGGCCTGGGCTGAGGGACTTTCCATGGATGGGTATCCGCCTGTGACCGAAGTCTAAGAACAGGACCGCTGATGGCAAGGAGTGATAGCGCTCATCAAGAGGAGTCGCTTGGTACCACTTTGGAATTAATGCGGATTTATACCCCCTAAACAATAAGGTCTGCCCGTTTGGGCGGGGGTCGATCGTCCCGTCAAGGGGGCCCCGGGGGATTACGGGGCATGGGGAATGGCACTTTGTCTGCACCGCCCCCTGGTACAAATCATAATGTCATTAAAATGCGTAGATGCGAATGCGAATGCGAGTGCAGGCGGCAGCGGATGTACCACGGCCTGTGTTGCAAAGACGGCGCACGCATGAACAAGGGGGTCAGCTTTGTACAGCTGGAAAATGGGCCGAGCCCCATGTAGAGCAAGGGATGTGATGATGGGTACCGGCGACATGAACAGCACCCTTGCAAGCCCAGCGGGACTGGCATAGTGCGTGGGCTTCAACGCCGTGCCGAGGCACCGCATGCCCGTCCCGCCACGCCACGCCTCCTTGCCCACGCCACTCCACACGAAAGTCCGTGATACCCTAATTCCAAATCCCTCACAACCACCGCAAACAGCTAGCCGGGCGCGGGCGCGGGACCCCGGGCCGCGACACATTAAGGCGGGCTTGGCACGCATGGTTCGGCTGTTGCACAAAATTTCAACATTCTTGCCCCAAGGTCGTCTCCAAAAAAACCCACATGCCCGGCATCAGGAAGCCTGCTCTGGGGGCTGTACGACCGCACGGCGGCATTGGCCAGGCGGGACGGGCACGTGGCGCATGGTTGGACGGCAGCCAGGGCGTGCTGGCAATCGCGAACAGGGCGCCCGAGGGGCACCTGCGGTAGAACGGAAGGCACCCAGCCCCGCCGCATGATGGCAGTGGTGATGACGGGCGGTGCTCAAGTATGACATTGCATTATTGCGTGAAAGCAGGGGCGCTGTGCTGGTGCAGTGCTGGTGGCGAGCCGTAGAGCTAGTTGGGCTGGCAGTTAGCGCTTGTAGTGGAGAGCATTGAGGTGTAGAAGCCAAGAGGCGTTTGGAGGCGGCATGAGCGTGCATGTGTGATTGCATCACTGAGGCACGGGCAGGCAAGGCGCGCACGCGCACATACTCGCGTCATACCGTCGTGCCGTCGCAAAACCAGCTCTGCTACCCCACCCCACACACCGCGCACACCAAAGGACCTGATTGCTATGGCTCTGCCCCCTGAAGGGGCAAGCCAACCCAGGGGAGCCAACCACTTCTTTCACACCGCGACCAACAATGTTCGCTTCCTCCTGGAAAGTAGACCCCGTGTCGGTGCCTTGGCCATCCTGCACGCGTGCAGCTAGTACGGTACTCCTGCATTTACCGCCTCGTGCCGCCCCTTGCCTACTGAATCAATGTTTACGGTCTGTAAATCCCGGTATCGGGTTACTACACCGAGTTCGGGTTGTGCAGAACAATCACTCGCTCAGATATACTTGCTCCATGACGCTCATCGGCACCCAGGGCATAGCGCGCCCAGGGTATAGCGCCATACCGTAACTGTCTCAAAACCACTACTCACTGACAGTTAAATACGTTAGCATGGGCATTTAGCCATCTGCAGGCACGATAGAGTATCAATGGTCAGCCCTACGGGCAGCAGGGCTTTTGTGCTGCAGCTCACTGCTCCTCGCTGCTGCCAGGGGCCCCAGCCCCACCCTCCGGCCCCGATGCAGCCGCCGCCTCTGCCCCATCATCAAAGCCATCCTCGCCATCCGCATCCGGGTCGCGGCTGTGCTGTTGATGCTGCCGCGACAGAATCTGCGGGGCACGGGTAAGATGCGAAAGTCGTATCTGTTTTACCGGCCTTCACAGCAAAGGCACACTGATGTGGCTGCCCATGAGGGCGGTGTGAGGGGTCGCACGCTTAGACTCACGTGCTCTAGCTCCGCCGCCAGCTCGTCGCGCTCGCAGTAGGCCTGGTTGAGCTCGCTCTCCAGCGCCGCCTTGAGCTCCTCCAGCTGTGACACTTGTGCCTCCATCTGAACCATAGGAACAGGATGGAAGTATGATTACAAGTGTGCACTGACAGTGAAACAAACAAACTTCGGCGAACAGGGGCTTCAGGTTTAAGACTTGACCTCGAGACCAGGCACAAAGTACATCGGCTTGCAGTAACTACTTCCCCACTGCATGCCTCCGCAAGGACGGCCCGCCCATTCCCGCGTACAACTCAATATTTGGATACCATACCGTACACCCCCTTGCCCACCATGCAACCCCCGCTTCCTCCTTACCGTCTTCAGCTTGTATGTCAACTCGCTGTTCTTGCTGACCAGCAGCTGGCTCTGCACGATCAGGCTGTCCTTCTCCTCGTCGTGGCTGGTGTGGTGAGCCGCCGCCGCCTCCCGCTGCACGCGCGCCAGCCGGTCCTCCAGCTCATACGAGCGCTGATCGGCACCCTGTGTGGCGTTGCAACCGCCACGGATTCACAGCGCAGCATTCAATCACGTGGTGCTATGAAGCGAAGGATAACGCGTGGTCGCTTGGGCGGAGGGCACAGAAATGGCCAGGGCGTGCGTGGCCCCTCATGCCATGTGTTCAGAGCGCTCGTAACTCGACAGCAAAGCATGCCGTCGCCAAGTGATGCATCCTGATAATCAGGTAGCCCTTCCATCCATTCACCTGCCGGAGCCTCTTGTGGTATTCCACCTCCTTCTTAAGACGCGCCAGCTCCAGGCGGTGGCCGTCCTCTATCCGGTGCAGCCGTGTCTGGAAGTGAGCCACTTCGTTTTCAAGTGCCTGACCAAGCATGTGATAGAAAGCGAAGCATGTCAGACAGCTGTGCGCTGACGAGTTTCGCCGGTGGATTTAGGCATGGACACGGGTTGTGCGCTACGCCAGGGGCTTCAACGTCCGCGCGGGCAAAGGCGAGTCCCCACACTTCCGCTTGGGCCAGAATGCCAGATCCTATTCATATCCCGACTTCATTCGTATGGCTGCCTTTAGACAGTCGCGCGCGCATTACATAACAGCTACCCCCCCAACGGGACGCATGCGCCCATCACCGGCCGAGCTGACGGGCGCTCACCTGCACTTGGTCCTTTTGCGTCCGAATAATGCCCCTAAGTTTGCTATAGTCCGACCCTCCTCGCCCAGCTCCTGCGCCAGGAACCAGCATGCTTTGGTCTAGCGAAGGACGCCCCCGCCCGCGAGGACCTCCGTCGTTGGCAGGTCCTGGTCCTAACCTAGCTGCGAGCTGCGGGCTTAGTTCCGATTTCATCATGGTTAACGCAAGTCGCAAATCGAGACAGATCAAGCTCGCTTGTTACAGCTCAAATAAAAGGTGGTTCTACTGGATGCGTGTATTTATTTGTGTACAGAACGGCCGTGATCACTGCGATGCTTTTGCCAGCCCACTCATGCCGACAGCCCCGCCCATCATATTCCAGCACACGCGGACTCGCTCCAGTGCACAGGCTTCGTAGTTGTTGACAGTAGGAGACTGTGACTTCCCTAAAACGATAAACGTTGCGCACTGCCACTCGCGCCAAAGCAAAACTGCATTTTTGCAATACCGGTTGAGACCTTGTTATTATGCGGATGAGATGTTCACTCCTGACCCGGAGGCTCTAAGAACAACGAAAGCAGCCTGGCAGGGCTTGCCCCACCGATCGAGCGCGGAGCGTGGGCGCTCAACGGAGGTGCATATGGAGACGGCCTGAGTGGTTGAACCAAGGGGAGATGGCACGCACCTTATAGGGATAAAGGAGCCAAGGTTCGCGAGGGGCCACGGACTGGCGGTATCTGGTCGTAGCTTAGTCTGCACCTCGACGACCGCCCCTTGGAGCGCTGGTGGCGCCCACCATGGACCCAAACTACCATCAACAGCAACCACAGCAGCAGCAATATCAGCAGTACCAGCAGTACCAGCAGCACCCGCACTACCCTCAGGCGCACCAGCCCACGCCACCGCAGCCGTACGCGTCGCCGCAGCAGTTTACGTCCCATGCGCACCTCACGCCTACGTCGCAGCCACAGCACCTCCAAGCGGGCTTGCCGCAGCAGCTGCCGCAGACGCACCCTCAGATGCAGCAGCATGGGCTGCCGGGGGGCTACCCGCAGCAGCCTCAGCAGGTACAGCAACCGCTGGGCGCGGGGATGGGGGCCGGCGCTCAAGGCGGTATGATGCAGCACCATATGCAGCAGCAGGTAGCAATGCAGCAGCAGCAGCAGCAGGCGCAGGGCGGACAGCACATGCAATCCAGTATGCACACGCCGCAACAGCAACAGCACATGCAACCCAGCATGCACACGTCGCAACAGGTGGTTCAGGGGGCGGGCATGCCAGGCGTTGGCATGGGCATGGGCGCGGGGGCCCAGCCACACCTCCAGCAGCAGCAGCAGCAGCCGCACCAGGCCATGGCCGTGAGCCCACCGCAGCAGATGCAACAGCAAGGCATGCCCACCGCGGCGGCTATGGGTGTCACAAGCGGGGGAACGGCGGGCACGCCGGGGCAGGCGCAGGTACAAGTACAGCAGCAGCCTGCTGCGGCGGGGCAGGCGCAGCAGCAGCAGCAGCAGCAGCAACAGCAGCAACAGCAGCTTTTGCAGCAACAGCACCAAGCAATGCAACAGCAGATTCAGCAGCAGCAACAAGCATTGCAGCAACAACAACAGCAACAGCAACAGCAGCCGCACGCGGGAGCTCTTGTGGGGACTGCCGGGCCGCCAACCACAGCACCTACCACCGTTGGCACGGGAGCACCCAGTACGGCTGGCGCCACGACGGCGGTGGCCCCCACGGCAGTCGGCGCCACGGGGCATGCTGCTGTAGGCGCAGTGTCGCCCGGCGCCGGCGTCGTGGCGGCGTCGGGAACGGTGCCGGCAGGCGCCGTCGCAGCTGCAGGCGGTGCCACGGCGGCGGCTGCAGTTGCCGCTGCCGCTGCTGCCAACCCCACGCCCGAGTACAGCCGTGTGGTTATCCTGGTGGAGTGCACGGCGGCGATGCAGCAGTTCCAGCACAACATGCGTATGCTGTATGTGGAGCCGCTGCTGCGCCACATCGACAAGGGGAACTTCGGCTTGGTGGAGTTGGCGGTTGTGCTTGTGGGCACGCCCGACTGGACGTGCGACCAGCCGGTGGACGGTGAGCAATGTGGGAACGGCAGGGATGGCCCGGGCTTGTGTCCAGCCAGGCAAATGAACTGTGAGCTACTTGCCCATGGCTTAGGTTGCAGGCGCAAAGCTGCGGGTAAACAGCATCTTGCTCACGGCACGTCCGTCGCCCCATGCCTTTGCCCACGCCCAACGCTCAACGCTCTTCCACAGGCACGTCCTGGACGACGTCAGTGAGTGAGGTTCGCTCGCAGCTGGACGCGGTGCAGTTCGCGGGCGGCGGCTTCGGCCCCATCGCGCTCACGCAGGCGCTGGCGCACGTCATCTACCTGCAGACGCTGCCCTCCAGCTTCCCCGTGTCGCCGCCGCTGCCCGGCGGCGGCTCTCTGCCGGCGCCCGCCGACCCCGTCGTCAAATGCCACGTGCTCATGCTGGTAGCCTCGCCAGCGGACCAGCTCCCGGTGCACGTGCCGGGGCTGAAGGGCAGCGCGGCGCCGCCCGCGCTGGGGGCGGGGGGCAGCGCAAACGCGGTGCGCGGCGCCGCGACGCATGTGCCCGGCATGCACACGTACCACAGCCTGGCGCGGCTCGTGCGGCAGTCGTACCACATCCACCTCAGCATCGTGTTGCTTTACACGCGCGAGACCGTGAGTCCCTGCGTCAGTGGGTGTGGTGGTGTGGCCTCGGAATTGCGTAATGGGAAGCAGCTGGTTCAGGCGCGTCGTCGCGTAGCGTGCTGGGGTCACGGCCGCGGGTTATGCCGTGACATGGCTGATGTTGAGGAGTTGGCAGCGCTTGTGTCCGGCCACGTCCAGGATTGGCGCAGGGCCGGCGCTCCTCACACCTTCTGCCTCAATACTCTTCACGCCTTACTCCCTCACCGCCTCGCTCACAGGCCATGTCGTGCAAGGAGTACATGTTCATGATTGTGAACGAGCACTTGGAATGCCGCGACCGCGAGCAGCAGAGCAACGAGCTGGCGCAGAACATCCGCATCGGCTTTGTAAGTGCGCGCCGGTCAGGGCGCAACCGCAATCGGGCTTGCAGATAGCGTGCTCGTCATGAATGTGGGCGCTGCACATGAACACACCTGCATGCCGGTTGTACCGGCTATGTGCAGCCTTCTCGAACCTCGCAACGGTGCAGGTGCAAACCTCAGCCACGCACACACGCGTCCCCACTGCCCAACGACGTGTTGCATCCTCTCCTGCCACGCAGCCCGAGAGGCGCGAGTTCATCGCCTTCATCTCGCCAACCTGGGTCACAGCTACGCATGCGCTCAAGCGCGAGGTCGAGTCCAAAAACCGCGTCCGCCAGCAACAGCACCAACTCCTGCTTCAGCAGCGCCAGCAGGCGGCGGCCGCGGTACAGCAGGCGCAACAGGCCCAAGCGGCGGCGGCGGCCGCAGCCGCCGCGGCTGCAGCAGCTGCGGCCACGGCCGCAGCTCAGCACGCGGGGCAAGCGGCGGCGCAGCAGGCTCAAATGCAGACGCAGCAACAGGCGCTTGGTGACGCCGCGGCGACCATGGCGGGGCAAGAGGCGCAGAGCGCGCCGCGGTCAACGGTAAGCATGGCGCGTTGTGGGTTCAGGAGGATGGCGGGGCTTCAGACGCTGCGCGACGGGTTATGCAGACCAGTATGGTCTAGACGCTGGCATGGCCTGACAGAATTTATGCGGCGCAAGGCCCCACTTTACAGAGCGTGTCCTGGGTGCTACGTCAGAAGTCACTCGACGCATGCCTTTGGTGCTATACTCGTGCCAGTTGGAGATCGCCTAGTTGACTGACCCAAACTCAAGAAGTAATGCCAGCAATGACTGTCGCCGAGTGCATGATGTCTTGCACGCATACCTGCTGATCAGTCGTAGTGAGCTTGTAACATTACTTCCCCTGCCAATTACAGCAACAGACACCTGTGTACCCGGGGCAGCAGCCACACGCGGCCGGCGGCGTCACGCCCGCCTACGGCGATCCGGCACAGCAGGCCGCCGTGGCGGCAGCGGCGGCAGCGGCTGTCGCCGGCGCGGCGGCGCAACAGCACCAGGCGCAGCAACAACAGCAGCAGGGCGCGGGGTATCCCGGCACGGCGCAGGCGGTCAGCGGAATGGGGCAATACGGCGGCGCGCCGGGCACGGCAGCGGTGGCGCCGGGCGCTGCAGCTGCTGCTATGTACAGCGTGGGTGTAGGCGGCACGCCAGGGCAGGCACCCGGGCAGCTCTCCACCACGGCCTCGCCAGCCAACTACTACCACCAGTCGCCGCAGTACACGCAGGCGCAGCAGGCGGCGGCTGCGGCGACGCTGGCGGCAGCAGCGGCAAATCGCACGGGTTCGGGCACCCTGCCCGTTAGTGCCGCTGCAGCGGCGGCGCAGCAAATTATGGCGGCGCAGCAGGTGGCGATTGCGGCAGCTGCGGCGGCCGCAAAGAAGAGCGTGGCGCAGCAGGGACATCTCGGGAAGCCTGGCGCCATGGGGCAAGCAGGCACGCAGCCGGCACGGCCTCCGATGATGGGTGTCACGTACAACCCGGCTTTGGCCGCCGCTGCCGCTGCCGCAGCGGCCCAGGCACAGGCCGTGCAACAGCAGCAGCAGCAGCAGCAGGCGCAGACGCAGGCGCAGGTGCAGGCGCAGGCGCATGCGCAGCAGCAGGCGGCAGCAGCTGTGGCTGCCGCCACGGCCGCTGCGGTGGCGCAGCAGCAGTACGGCGTGCAGGCGCAGCAGCAGGCTGCACAGCAAGCGCAGCAGCAGGCTGCACAGCAGGCACAGCATGCATACATGCCAGCCATGGTCGCACAGCCGCCGCAGCCGCCGCAGCCGGCGCAATTCATTGTCGCGGTGCCGCAGATGTGGGCGGCGAGGCTGGGCGTGCACAATGACAACTCGCAATATCAGTACCCCATCTTCCAGGTGGGGCTACGTGCATCATGTAGTCCCATCCGCAATCTGCTGTCACCAGCCTGCTGCTTAACCCGCCTGGCTGCCTGTCCGCGGCCGGGGCGGAAGCCGCTTCGGCAATATAGGAATATGGGCGAGGGAGGGAAGCGGTGTTGAGAAGAAGGGCCATGCTACAAACGCGTACGCTCGCTTGTTCTGGATGCGGTGCTCAAACCTCTGGGCTTACTCTTTTTGTCTTGCCTTGTCCAGGTCCGCGTTATGCCGGAGAACATCCAGCCCGCCATTCCGCAAGGCAGCGCCGCGGAGGCGGAGAAGCTGTTCGAGTCCCTACAGACACGGCCCAACCTGTGCATGAGCCGCGCCGTCATGCCGCCGGAAGTGTCCGCCCTGTACCCCACCCGCGTTGCAGACGTGAGTGCCACACGCCGCGTCGTGCTGCGGTCCGTTGGGCTTGGCTGATGCCGTGCTGTTGATGCATCTGCTGCAGCTTGGGCGAATGTGTTGTAGAGTTAGCCATAGCAACGCTGCGCGACGAACGCAAACGCGATTATGGACGCAGGTGCGCCTCGACGTGATCCTGGTCACGGACTTTCCGGAGTCCATCGACGTCTTCAACAAGGTGGTTAATGTGAGTCGCCCAGCCCCTCACCTGTGTGCCAGATATGACTCAAACCAATAGCGCTGCTTTTCGCTGTGATGTTCTCTGCCTCCGGCGTTGTCTGCAAGCTGTACGTTGCCGGGAACACCTTGATGCCCGCTTCAACCTCGTCCTGGGCTGCACTCGTGTTCGTCGCCTGCCGCCACACTGCCCCCCCCATTATTATTTCATACCCACAGGACGTGCGCAGTGCCGGCAGCATGGCACTTGAGCTGGAACAACCGCTGCACGGCTACAGCCTCATCATTTGGCCGCCGGCCATCAACGCTGGCGGGCTCAAGGGCGATGGGACCGACTCGCGGGACCCCATCCTTGGCATGGTGGTTCGACGTGGATAGCTGCCCGCACGCGGGCGGCATGGTGCCGATGCCAGGCCGGGGGTCGGAAGTTTGTGGTGGATGCAGTGTGCGTTGGATGCGAAATGGTCACGTGGCTGCAAAATGCGTATGGGCGCTTGCTTGATGTGGGCCAGCGGGTAACGTGTATCGTTCTTGCGTGGAAGGTCGGTGTATTGGTACACGTCTGCACTGTTTGGTGGGATAAAGCGGCACGCTGGGTGCGACGTGACGGGCAGAGCGGCGACGCTGCTAGAGCAGTGACTGGCATGTCATTACGAGTTAGTGAGTTTGGTAGGCTCCGTCAAAGCCGCGGAGGAGCAAGGATGGACGTACGCATCCTTTGCAAAGCGTCAGGAGTACTGTCCCTACTCCTACAACCATTAAAAGTCATCCAATGCCGTTAGGTGCAACCGTCACTGAACCCGGCATCCGGCCGTCAGCGGTCAGCGTCCTGCATGTAGTTGGCTAGTTGCGTCTGGACACTGCGCAACTTGGCAATCCGCAAGGTATGATATATCGTGTCAAGATGATTAAGCGAAGAAACTTTCCAACCTCCACTCAGCCGTGCCTTCCAGGTTGCCACTTCACTCGTCAGCACTCGTCCATTTGGCACAGCAGCCCGTCATCGACCGCATTTGTTCAGGGGTACTCTGCGCGTCCCACCGTTTCTCCTCACTCCAATGACACTACTGCATCCCTGACACTACTGTCTACTGGAGGCACTCACTTGACCATATGTGCTCGATTGAACTACGGGACATTGGGCGCGACCCTACTTAACAGCAACCTGACCTGCAGGTATACGCAGAGGTCTGCACCATCCCGTGAGCAGGGGGGACCATGATGACAGCAGAGAAGACATAGTACCAGTTAACCCATGGGCCACATCTCCGCGTCACTCTGCACCTCTGCGTTTCCCACACTGCTTTTGCTGGAGTTGGGTAGCATCCGGGTAGCGTAGGGGTGGCAGCTGGTGATGCCCAATCTCTTGTACTGCAGCAACCCCCAGCTTCGCAAAGTAATACAAGAGCATGTCATTTCGCCGGTCCCGTCTGCAAGCAGCAGGAAAGCATGGCGGCGCTGATGATAGGATGGCGTTGCGCGCAGAGAGACGGTGGCCGCCGTGGCGTACGTCAGCGCGTACGAACTTGACACATGCTCACAGCGGTCCACATCATCGCAGGACTGTTAACAGCACCCCACACGGCGGTCCTAGGGCCTGTCCGGTGTGTTGTTGTGGCCATGCCTCCCTGAGCCTGCACACCGATTCGCCCTTGCGGTCTGGACTTGTCTGCAGCCTTAATATGCAGCCCGCGGGGCACTTACCCGTTGTTCCTTACCACACGCGCATATTTTAACGCTCACATTGCTCACCTTGCTTTCTTCCATCGTCTTTGCCTCCATGGCCTGATTGGCTGCTTCAAATTCCGCCTCCAGATCAGCCTCCGCCTGGGGGTAGGAGGTAGGAGGTCGCAGCACGCGAGGTAGCTATGGGGGCCGAGAGCACATAGCCCACGTTGGAGGCCAGATGGCGCCGCTGCTATTGGACGTGCAGACGAGTGAGTAAGGCCCTGTGTAACGAGTAAGGCCCCGTGTAGCATGGGGTCTGCCGAATTCCAGTGTGGAGAAGCCCCGCATAGCCCCCGCCTCCCTTGGCTCTGTACCCCTGCCACCAACCCTCAACACCTGCAGGCGCTGCGCCAGTTCCGCGTCGGTCACCTCTATGTTGCGCTTGCTTTGCAGTGCCTTGGCATTTTCGGCATCTAGCCTGTATTGCGACGTGAGGGGAGGGGCTCGGGTAGAGCTTGAGAAATATGTCTCGCCTAAACTTGCAATTGCCAAACGTCTCACTCTGCCTGAAGGCGTTTCGCCAAACCCTCGTCGTCTGCCATCTTGTGATAACACTTCTGTATCAGCCCTAGAGAGGTAATACCGTCTTTACACTAGCTGACTCGCGAACCCCATGCAAGTTGCGAATGGAAGTTTCTTTCTGCGCGGCATCGTATTTCACAGCATGCAGTAGCGTTGCATAACGTTGATGATCTGCTGTGCTTGATAATACTGTGCAAACCAACATCGGCCACGCCGCAAGTAAGCGGTGTTCTTCCTCGTAGAAGCCCTCAGCAACACCCAGGACTCGAGGATGGCGCAGCAACCTGTAACCGTGCACGAGTAAGGCATTGACGTAACGTGACGTTGTTTGTGGGTGCAGTTCCTCTGAGCCACCACAGAGTGCGATTGATGTGTCCCCGCTTGCCTCGCCGATGCCTCCGCGCGCAGCTTGTATGGTTTCCCCATTAAGGTGCTGCCGTCTCAAGAGGACGAGCGCCGCAGCTGCGATGTTAACGCGGAGCGCGAGGTTCCGCTCTGGCAGTGAGTCGGGGTTGAGGCACGGTGCAGCTTCTGCCGGTTCCCGTCCACGGTTTTCCGCGTTGTCAGCTGGCCCTGTCATGAGGCGCCGCATTGTGTACCGCCGACTCTCTGCATGCCATGCATAATTGTAGGCATTACATCGAGAAGGACAAGCTGCCCAGCAATGAGACCAAGCTGAAGGAGATGATCCGCAAGGTGTGGCGGGCGCCTTGATGACGAGATGAGGGGTGTTACGTGGCGGTGGGGCTTTGGCGGGCTTCGGCTTGGCTTCGACTCATGTGCGTAACACTATGAAGGTCGGCAGCCAACCAGGGGGCGGGTGTTGTTTCTCTGGGTCGAAGATGGCCCCTCGCGGCGTGGGTACGGCGTGCCCCGGCTTGTCGGGCTGTCCCTTCACTTGTAATCCGCATCCTTGATGACACCAGCGCGCCGGCGGCAGCCTCTGTAACTGGCGTAGTGCACCCGTATTTACTTGGCGCTTCTTGCCGTACCGGCGCTGCGCACAGGGTGTGCCGCCAACTCTGCGCAACTGGGTGTGGATGGAGACTAGCGGCGCCAACAAGAAGAAGGCGGGGCACGCAGGTGGGGCACGGCGCAGTTACAGGAGAGACTCCTCCATACGGTACCACCACTCGGAGTCCTGTCTGAACCTGTTGCGGGGCGGGGCTGTTAATACCAGCCAAACTAGACCAACTCAAGCCAAACTTGTGGATCACAGGCAGAGACGACAATGCAAGCGATAATACTTATGGGAGGGGCCCGACGGGGGAATGGCATGTGGGTCACGTTTCCGGCAGCCGCCGAGACAGAGTGTCGTTGTCCGCGCTGGTGCCGCATATCATCCTTGCTCTTGTGCCCATCGCCCTGTCTTGGTCGTCTAGCCAACTACTACAGTATTATGGTGAAGGCCGGCGAGGAGTCGCAGTACAAGAAGGACATCGAGACGGTGAGGGCAGGGGTTGGTGTGGCAGGGCATGGGAAGCGGCGTGAGCACGGGGAGCGGCAACAGACGGTTCACCAAGCTTGGGTCCGGAACTTGGACGTTCAGGCTGGGTCAGTTCTAGGCAGGTGCCCATTCACCCGGCAGGTCTGGAAAGTGCCGCCTGTTACCTGGGGTCCTTGGCCCCGGGCGCGCCTGGCTGGCTGCGCCACGAATACGTCACGATAACCCTCATTGCCTTCTTGCCGGTGCTTCCTTCCTCGCTACAGGACTCCACCCACACCTTCCCCGACCACCCGTGGCTGTCCAGTCCAGACGGCCGCGCCGCGCTGTGCCGCGTGCTGCAGGTGAGGCGGGCAGTGCATCGGAAGGCTCGCGGAGCTGAGCGCAAAGCTGCTGCGCGCATCTGTTACTAACCTGGGTGCGCGAGCCTGCCCGCCGCGCCCATCTCATTAAAGTAGCGCACGCCAGAGCATCCCACCAACACGGCAATTTGTGCGTCTTTGTGCACCTCACCGCGACCTAATTCCCTGCAATCTTCACACATCGACCTCCTGCCCCCGACAGGCCTACAGCGTGCACAACGAGCGCGTGGGCTACGTGCGCGCCATGAATACCATTGTGGGTCTGATGCTGGTGGCGCTCAACCGCAACGAGGAGGCGGCGTTCTGGCTGCTGGCGGCGCTGGTCGAGGACATTCTGTACCCGGGCACCTACAGCCGCAACCTGGAGGGGTGCCAGGTGGGTGGGCGCGCGGGTGGACAGCAGTGGTGGAGAGGGCGTGCGGGTTAGAGGGTTGTGTGGGAGCGAAGCGGAGTTTGTGAGGGTTGTGGATGGCGCGGGGCCTGCAGCGCCGGAGCGCAACAGACAACGCAGCGCCAGGGAGTTGGCGCCGGAATCAAGATGCAGTAGGGTAATAGCGCATGAGACTAACAGCGACTACAGTGACTCGTGTATGCGCTGGGGCCCTCCTAGCCAAATAAAGAGATTGTGCCCTGCGCCTTGCCAGATTGAGATGCGCGCGCTGGACGAGCTGATCGGCACCAAGCTCCCGCGGCTGCAGCAGCACTTCCAGGCCATCGACTTCGACATCTCCATGCTCGCCACCGACTGGTACCTGTGCCTCTTCTCCGTGTCGCTGCCGTCCGAGGTGCGGCTCGTGCCTGGCTCCATCGGTCGCTGGTTGCATGTCCTAGTGAACGTATGCAGTTTGAGACACCGCGAAGAGTAGAAAGGAGAGCTTTCTGAGGGGGCTTGGAAGCGGGGTCAGGGCAGAGCATGCGGTGCCACACAACCCTGCCTGGCTGCCCAAAAGCTGTTGATGTCCGCGGGTTGACCATAATCACGCGCCGCCTTCACCACCTCTCCTTCCGCCTCCACGTCCCACACAGACGGTGATGCGGACCTGGGACTCGCTGTTCTATGAGGGCCCCAAGATCCTGTTCCGCGTGGCGCTGGCCATGCTGAAGATCTACGAGGACAACATGCTGCGTGTGGGCGATGCCGGCGAGCTGCTCATGCGCATGCGCAACGCCGCAGGTGCGCAGCGCAAGGCACGCTATGCAATAGCCACAGGGCTGCGGATGCCACCCTGCCGCCCGCCTTTGGCCACTACAAGAACCGTAGCCAGACCGCGGTGTTGCTAGTCGAGGCCATTCGGGTTGGCGTGCACCTGTCTATCGAAGATAGCGTGCAGTGAAGCCTGGACGCTTCTCGTACTCCCTGGATGCAAGGCCCTCGTCATCTGTGCCCTCTTCATCGGCCTAACATCGGTGCCTGCAACCTCGCCACCCGCAAATTACCGCAGCCACCATGCACCAGCGCGACGTACTGATGGCCACGGCGTTCGACCACATTGGCTCGCTGCCCATGGCCACCATCGACAAGTTCCGGGAGATGAAGCAGCGCGAGGTGGGGCTGGGCACATGTGTTCTGTGTTGCTGGGCGGCATGAGCGCGGCATGAACACCATTGTGGGGCGGGAAGCGGGATGGGAAGCGGGGCGGGTGGCGGGGCGGGCGGCGGGGCGGCGACCTGTGCCTGGTTTGGCTGCCTCAGCGGCTCAGCGCGGTGCCTGGTCATTAGTGCTGACGTGCTCGTTGGCGAAGAGGCGCATTGAACTCGAGACAGGTAATGAGGAGGCTGGCGTGCACGTCAAACAACGCTGGTGCACACAACGATGTGCAGGTGGAGGAGATGCTGGCGGGCCGCGGCATCCGCGCGGACGTGTCGGGCGGCGGAGGTGCGCAGGGGGCTACGTCTGAGGCTACGGTTCAGGATGCTCGTGCAGAGGCCTTGACAGGGGAAGATGTTTGACAGCATGCTCCACCAGTGCCGGTTTTGTAGCGTGAACGAGAACGCAATGCTCAGCGCTTTTACCGCCATCTTGCGCATGCAGCGTCGAGCGGCGGTGCGGCGCCGAGCGTGGAGAAGGTCAAGCAGGGCCTGGGTGAGTTGCACAGCGCCTGCATTTGCACCTGTATTAGTCCCGAGCGCAGTTCATGGTGCGCCATGCCCCAAGCACCTTGCTACTGCCCTCGGCTTCGGCGGGTTCAAGGTCTCATGCCGCTTAACCGCAAGCAATCACAACCCACTTCGTCTTCCATTTCAGGCAAGTTCATGGCGGGCATGACGAAGATGGCGGAGAAGGTGGCGGACAAGACCGCCGAGCAGCTAGCCAAGATGAACACACGCGACGACGGTGCGCCCCCAGCGGCCAGCACCAGTGGCGCGCCGGCTGCGCCGGCGGCTGCACCTGCTCCCGCGACGCCCGCGCCGGCTGCACCTGTGGCGCCCGCGCCGGCTGCGCCTGTGGCGCCCGCGCCAGCTGCGCCGTTGGTGCCCGCGGTGGCTGCGCCGGCGGCTGCTGAGGGCATCGCGGCGGCGCCAGCCAAGGAGGAGCCTGGAAACCCCTTCCTCTAAGCGTACAGCATGGGGCAGCGTTGGTGGTGTGTGGAGGGTGCTTTGCAGGTTGGGGTACTGTAGGTGGGGGAGGGGTTTGAGTTGGAATGCCCAATGGCATGTGCAAGTCCTGCCGGCAGCGGGCCGCCAGGCAGAGTGGCAGACTGAAGAATAGGACTGCACTAGCTGTTCAAGCAAGAGTATTTGAGCATTGAGTCAGAAGGCGCAGCTCGCCTGGGGAAGCCCCTGCTGTGTCAGGTGCTGATCAGACATGTTTACGAATTGGCGAGTGGACGAGTGGATCTGAGAGATTGAGGATACAGTGCGAATCCGAGAGCTCCGATGGCTTGTCATGTGGCAACGCACGGCAGCGAAGGGTGGCATTCGTGGCAACGTCAACAGGCACCGCACCGAATGTGACCAGGGATGACGTACAGCAGACGAGTCCCACGCTGGTTTGACACAGCTAGGCAGCGCACGAGGCTCCTGGCATGATTGGAAGGTGCAATACGCGGCAGCACGAGACGCTTGGACTGGGAAGGTGGAGTGGCTGATTACACTGCGGGAGGTGGCGCCTGCGCATACCATGTGCTCTTGACCAACATAGCCACATCCAGTAGCGACATACAGTCGCCGACTGTAAGGCGGCGAAGGTCCCTGTAATGGTAACAAGCGCCCAGTGAACACCCAAGCGCTGCCCCTCGTCATTTCCGTAGGGTGGCAACAAAAAGGTGCAGCCACCGGCCCAGCTTTGTTAGATATGGCCATCACACATGCCCCCTAGCCTTGTAAAGGGCTGCAAAAGCTGCACGCAGCCTGGCTGCACATGCCACGCAACTGAACCGGCATTCTTGCGCTCCGCTGTATGACACCGTTCGTTACGCACGTGTAATGCACAGTGATCCCCAGTAGTCTTCACGCTTTCAGCACGTCCTGCTAATGCCGTTGGCGGTGCAGCAGAGCTCGTCAAATGCACGTCACAAACAGACCATCGGGGCCATCTGAATCGTCGCCACCGCCGGCCCAATCCGCCCCGCCCTCATCCTCCACAAAATCCCCCCACATGCCACCCACGCCGCCACCTGCCCCGCCTGCGCTGCTGCCTCTGCCTCCGTGCCCTCCTCGCCAGTCACGTGGCGCATGCGAGGGCTTGCCGGCATGACTGGTGTGACCACCGTTGCCGACGGCGCCGCCGCTGCTTCCGCTGCGCAGACCCATATCGGCGGCCCAGCCGTCAGCGCCGTACGCCGCTGCGCGTGGCGCGGGCGGCTCACTGACCTGGTGTTGCCTCAACAGCGCTTCCTGGGGCGGTTGGCACTGCTGATGGTGGTCCTGCTGCAGTGCTTGCTGCGGGTGACCGTGTTGCAGCTCGTGCTGAGACGGGTGCTGCTGTACTTGTGCCTGCGGCCCCCATGCGCACGCCAAGCCTGCCTGTGCTGCCACATGCCCCATGCCGCTGCTGGCATCGGCTTTGACCGCTCCACTGCTCCACACAGGTTCGCCAAATGCTGCACGACCATGTCCAGCGCTACTGCCGTTGCCGTGCCACGGCCCCTGGCCGCCAAAATGCGCACCCGTCACCGCCGTACCGAAGCCCTTGGCCGTGACGGCAGGCACTCGAGCAGCGGGCGCTCCGTATGCAGAGGCCGGCCGCTGTTGCTGCTGCTGTGGTGGCTGCTGCTGCTGCGCGGCAGCTTGCGGGTGGATAGGGCCGTGCCGCTGCTGCAGGCGCTGGCCGCCTTGCAGGAGCGGCTGCTGAGCGGTCGGGCCGGCCATGGACTGCCCCTGTCGCCGGGGCTGGCTGGCGTGCTGGTGCTGCTGGTGGGGCCGCAGGAAGCCCTGCTCCTGAGCAGCGTTGTTCCCATGCTGAAGCCCCGACGCCGGCGGCACGAAGGACATGGACACTCCACCCTTACCGTGCCGCGCAGCCCCCGACTGCTGCAGCGAGGGCCGGGGACCTGCCGGGCCAACCGCCCGCCCGTACGGCGCTGCCGGGCCGCGGGGCGGCGCGTTACGGGGCCATGCACTGATTCCACCAGCGGCGGGGAAGCCATTGTATTCGGCTTCCACTTCGCCCGCGTCGCTCGGTAACAGGCGCGCGTGCTTGCGTGCGCGGCCCTGCCCCAAGCCATCGCCATGGCCGCGTTTGCGGTCTGGCTCCGGCAGCGCTGTCACGAAGGCGCCGCTGAGCCCTGCCCCTCCATCGTCATTGCCAAGCCCCTGCTGAAGCTCCTCCTGCTCCGTGAAGTCATCCCAGTTCAGCGTGTGCCCGTGCTGACGTTGCGGGTGGCCTTCGTGTCTAGCGGGTTCGTCAGCGTGCTGCGGTCCAGTTATGACAGGCGGCCCTGAATAAGCGTGCTGCTCCAACCGGTCAGCCTCCGCTTCCTGGGCTTGTCCCACGCTCATGTTGAGCCGCTGAACGTGGAGGCGTATGTCCTTGCCAGAGTTGGAGATGGCATATACGTGCTGAATTGTCTGCTTCTCGCCACAAACAGCGCAAGCAAACTTCTGGACCTTTTTCACCTGTTGGGACTGAAACTTGCTGCATTTTACACACTTCACGGCTTGGAAAGTTTGGGGCATTCGAGCATCAAACAAGACAGCTCGCGAAGTATGAAGCGTGCTCTGGATGCTTGGTGTTTGTATAAGTTAGTAGTAGCGTGCTAATTAGTACGCAAGAGAGAGGGTTAAACTGGCGCACATGGATGATGGCCCGTCTAGAAATTTCGCTGAATCGCTCTGCCCCGGTCCACATCTGTCCCCTCTGTAACATCCGCATTCACATATCGAGCCGTACACACAGCCGTTCCTTGGTTCTTTCTATTCGCACCAAGATTGCCGTTGGAGATATCCAGGGAGGCTGCGTGACGCGGCTTCAATTATGAGAGGGGGGCGTAGGGGCAGGTAGGGGGGTGATCACGGCGCGCGGGCCTGTTGAACTCTCACGCGGTGAGAGCAGTCCTAATAGTTACAGCCACACGCGTATGACTACACCTAACAGGTGAGGATCAGTGCTACTTAGCCCACACAATCACGCCAGCGCATCACACCACGACTACGTGTCTACCTGCTCTAGCTTGACCCCACGAGTCCGTCGTAATGGCAGCCTGCCAATTGTCACCCTCCTGCTTGTCTATGTCTGTGCGCGCGCCCTGGCCATCATACCGTCATATTGAATAAGGCATACACGCATCCCCACTGAGCCTTGTGCATAGCATGCGCGTACGCGTCAAGCCACGACACCAGCTCCAATGCATTCCACCGCCCCGATCCACCACCCAGCACTCCCCTCCTAAGGCTCCGCAACGTGCCACACGTGCTCATCGCCCTTGCGTGGCCTTGGCGCGGTTCAGCGCCATCTCCTCCAGCACCTGTGTCCCAGGGCACAGTCGGCGCATCGACGGTCAGCGCAGGTCGTGGAGCCATGGGGTCGGCGGTCGGCGGGTCTGTAATGCGCTGGCAAGCCCACAACCAAAGCCACGTACACACGGCCCGCGCCCAACCCTCCCAAGCATACCAGCGTCCGTAGCTACACGCACCCATGCTACCCCAGCAGGCCGCCACGCTTGCGCTCACGTTCGAGATGAAGTCCACATCGGCCTGGTCGCGCAGCACGCCGCGCGGCAGGAAGTCCTTGAGCTCCGCCGCCTCGCGCAGCAGCTTCTTGCGCTCCTCCTCCACCAGCCCGCGCACGCGGTCGTCCTCGGAGCGCCTGCGAGCGGAAGCAGAGAGACGAGCTTTAGCGCAGGGTTGCCAGGCAGAAATGTGTGTGGCACGGGGCTGTTCCGCACGAGTGCACGCCACCGTCAAGGATGCCAATGCGCCCAATCCTGGGCCAACGCCCGCATTGCCAGCACCCAACCCAACCATAGCACCCACTTTGCCGCGTCCTCCGCCTCCTCCCGCGCCTTGGCCGCCTCGAACGCCTGACGCTTCTCGTCAATGAGCCGCTGCACCTCGCGCGCGTGCTCCGCCATGCGCATGCGCCGCTTCTGCGCGTTCATCTGCTCCAGCTTCTCGTCCTCCGCGAACTTGGCCAGCATGCGTTGCCGGAATGCCTCCTCCTCGGCACGGAATGCGGCCTCGCGCTCCTCCTGCGGGGGGTGCGGGAAGTGTTGCGTAAGACAGCGTCGAGATGCGGAGAGGCATCGTATGCGGCGTATCACTTGAAGCCGGGTCAACAGTAGCTAGCAGACCGCACACTCACTCAGAACATGTGCATGCTGCCGTACGTTGCTGCATCCCGCCGTACATGTACGAACCCATGGCTCGCTGCTAGGAGGCTTTACACAGTCCGTGCGCGCTGCCACGCCACCCACCTTGAGCTTCATCTGGTACTCGTTGGCGCGGCGCATCTCCTCCTTGGACTCTTCCGCCTTGCGCTTGCGATCCTCGTCCTCCTGCCGCCGCTTGGCCTCCAGCTCCTCCTGCCGCAGCATGTTGATCAGCTCCTCCTCCTCCTCGCGCCTGAGCAGGGAGGGGAATCAACATGGGGCGATGTTAAAAGGTGTCAATCCAGCCGACACGTCACGGACATGTTGGGCCTGGTACTCGGGTACTTGTTTACCAACGCCGCACAACCCAGGCCCCAGCCAGGAGCGGCTGGCAAATGGAATCCATGCCCGTGGGAAATCCCTTGCTTGGCCCCATGTTCCTCCACAGGCGCTGGTTGCGATGCCCTGATGCATTTTGGGCCATAGCTCACCTGGCCATCTCCGCCTCCATCTCCCGCTTGACCTTCTCGTACATGCGGTCCGCTATCTCCTTCCGCATCGCCTTGCGCTCCGCCTCCTCACGCTCGCGCTCGCGCACCGACTGCCAGTACTCTGCACCGAAGAAAGTAAGCATGTTCCAAGCGAGTCAGTGCTGACGTGTCCCTAGCGGGCGAGCGGGGCTGGAATGGCATAGCCCCACAATCACTTTGCGGTCAACAGCACGTGCCGCATCCGTTGCTGCGCCCGTACCCGGGACCACACCAACCTCTCACAGTGCACGGGCAATGCCAGTAACCAACTAGAGCCAGTCCCGGTCCCGTCATGCAATCCAGCCGCAACTCCTTTTCCCCGGCCATCACGTGCCACAGCCCCTGAACCCCCGCCCGTCTAATCCTCCATTCCACTCTTGTCCCATCTACCCATTCCCATAAAAGAGCACCAGCAACGCACCCTGGATCTTTTTGTCCTCCGCGGCCGCCGCCTCGCGCTCCTTCCGCCGCAGCTCATCCTGCTGCTCCAGGAAGTGGCTGATGAAGTCCTTCGTCTCCTCCTGCCGCTGCCGTTTGGTGGCCATCTCCGCCGCGTCCTCCTCCATGATCCGCCGCACCACCTCGTCAATCATGGCGCGCTCGCGCACCGCCTCCAGCTCCGCCAGGCGGGCCGCCTCCTGCTCGTTGGGATGAGCAGGGTGAAGTGGAGGGCATGTGGATTGGAGTGATGGTGGAATGGTGGATGTGGGCCCGCGGGTTGGCTTCGTATAATGAATGCAAACGCGTCGTAATTGCTGGCTATCCAGCACAGCCACATGCGCGCCCGCGGCCTCGGGGTTGTGTTGAGGTATCTGCTGCCGCAATCAAGGCCACACCTTGCTTGCAATCCTGCCTTCAAACCAAGCTGCCTGTCATAGCCCACCCCCCATACCATGCAACTTGAGACCGAATTGAAGGTCTCGGGCACATCGCCACCCGCTTGTTGCCTACTGATGACGGGTAACACAAGCCCCCTTCAACCATCCAAACCTAACCTAACCCTCACCCTAACCCTACGCACGCCATTCCAGTCCCAACCTGTCCACCCGGACCCCTCCACTCACCGCCTTCTCCTGCATCTGCTCCTCCAGCACCATGCGCGCGCGCACGTTGGCTTCGCGCCGCTTAGCCTGGTTCTCCTGCTCCTGCGCCTCCGCCTCTGCTGCCGCACCCGCCACGAACTGGTTGAAGGCGCGGTCGTACTCCTGCTGCTGCTCGCCGATTATCTTCTTCTCAACCAGCTGGTCCGAGCGCTCCTTGTTCACGCGCGCGACACGGATCTTTTCCGCAAGGCTGTTGGCAAGCGAAGCGGCAGCGGGCATAACAGATTGATTACGTGAGCCTTAGTAAGGCTGAGTGACGCACATACACACAACAATCCCGATGTGTTCGTCCACGAGATCCGGTTCGCGCCCATGACGGCTGTGCCACCCACCTGCGCAGCTCGTCGCTCTGCTCGCGTAGCCGCTGCACCTCGCGCTCTGAACGGTCCTTTTCCTGCTGCTTCCGGGCCATGGCGACCGCGATGCGCTCCTCCTCCTCGGCGCGGATCGCATTCAGCGTCTTTTGACGTTCACTCTGTGCAACGGGGGGAGATGAGGAAAGGGCGTTTAGAGCCCCATCCCGTTTGCATCCATCCGAGGCCTTGGGGCTGCCGCCACGGGGCTGCCGCCCACTCAAGCCACCATCCACCCCGAAGCAAACCTTTCCCCACCACCCCTCCCCTCTCCCGCCCGGCCCTAGATGCTCGCCAATGCCAACTATACGCCTGATAGGTGCCCCAAACTTGCATACCCCGGTACCGTCTGGCATGGCCCCGCCCCACCTGGTACAAGCTCTCCAGCATCTGAGCCTCCGATGCACGCTCCTTGAACTCGCGGCCTTTCCGCTTGAAGTCATCCTTAACGGCATTAGCTGCTACTGTATCATAGACCTTTTGGTCATTGAAGTACCTGAGGGAGAGCCAAAGCCGGATGAGCTCGCAAGAGTTCGGGCAAATGGCGTGCCATGCCCATGTTCCGCGCGCACCTGTTGATCTCCGACTTGGCTGCCTCCGCAATCCGTCGCGCAGCCTCTCTTTGCTCCACAGCTACAGTGACAAAAAGCGGACACAGCGTTGGCATGCCTGATAGGACCGCTCGTCGCGCATGCACTCCGCGTTGTCGGGCAAGCCGACCTACCGCGCGCGAGGTGGCCCCTCTTGGGGGCTCGGGTGCCACCATCGTGACATGTGCAGTCACAGGCCGACATCTTGGCCACCCAAGCTCGAAACCCGAACCACTTGGGCGGCTCTTGGGCCGCGGTTGAAGTCCTTAAAGCCCGAACAGCTACTGTTTAGACAAAACTAAGGAGATAGAGTCTTAGTGCCGAGCTCAGCTCACACGCGACGATGGATTGAGTATTGTGACGCTTCTACCCAAGCAGCGTGCTGCCAGAAGTGTTTGTTATGTAGTGATAATATGCAAAGGACACCGTACACATGCCAAGCGTTGGCAAACGGGGGTTCTGGAAATCCTCGAAGTCATCCGCGCTCATTCTGCTGGATCGTGTTTCTGGCCTGCAGAGGCGTTTCACCATTGCTGGTTGAAAATAATTCCTTACGAGCACATCCATCCTTCCAGCTATCTTGCAAACAATCTTTGGACACTGACAGCTGAAACCAGGTCTTCACGTTCTCTTGGTCCTTTACGCAAGAGCCATGGCTATACCAAGCATAACTCTCCTCATAAGTACATAGGGCTATTATGAAGGCGAGGCGCAGCGAGAGCTGCCCGCGGCCGAGCCGCAAGCCAGTCAGCGGCGCACCACCGCAGGCAAGAGCGCTTCCGGAGGCTGGAGCTCTTATGATTTTCAGGACGGCCATAGCTAAAGGCGTGCATGCAATGCAGGCCGAACTCCAAGTGCTACCGGGGCCCTTGACTCCACTGTTGACACGGGCCTGCACCCTGCAAGACCTCGGGCCTGAGGACAAGCAGAAGGTCACGAAGCTCCTGAAGCAGGTGGAATGCGGGTGTGGGCGTTTACGCCTGTCTGCATGCCCCCGACCGCATTTGACAGTGAGCACTGCTTATTCTTACAGGTGGTGGAGCTGGGCCAGGAGGTGCAGACCCTACGCCAGCAGCGTGACGAAGTGAGCGCCCTCGACTTGCAAACGAAGTCGTACAGTAGTACAGGCCTGCTCGTGCCAGTCCTGATCATATGCTGTTCCCTTGCGCCTCACTCGGTCTGCGCTACATGATACAGACTGCAAAGCAATATTCTCAACGGGAGGAGGAGCTGAAGGAGACCCACCGCCAGCTGCATAAAGAGCACCTTCTGTGAGTATCGGCGTCTGACAGCCTGAGTACTGGTATCACAACACACGGCCTTTCTACGGCATGATGCTGCAGGCTAAAGAAGAAGCTGGGACAAGTGCTGTTGGTGCTTCGGGCGTCGCAAGCCAAGGTACGGCGTACATTCATTGAGAAATGCATCTGTGGGTTGCGTTGGGCCTCGCGATGTTTGACGTGCAACCTCCACTACACCAGGTCCACGCGTTGGAGGCGGCGCAGCAGGCGGCAGAGCTGCCACAGAAGACCCAACCCAGCAACGACCGATCCGGGGAGTCAGATGCTGCGGCGCTGCCACGAGACCAGGAGGCGGAGCCGCAGGCTCAAGCGGGCCTGGGCCGTGCCGTTGGCTCCACTGCAACTGGCTGCCCCAGCAGCCCAGCACCAAAGGCTGCTAGCGCGCCATCACTACTCCACGTGGCACCCGGCACGCACGTGAGTATCACGATCCACCACACTTCGGACCCGCACGCGACGTCCGCATCAGCCTTGCAGGCACCTGGGCCGAACCCAGTCATCGCCATCCCCACCACCACAGCGGCCATGCCGGCGGCTACGGTTGAGGACCAGTGCGCCAGTGGGCACGATGCGGGGCCTTCCAACCCAGATGGTTCAATGTGCAGCAGCCATTCACCGACGGCGATGCACACATGGCGTACAGGGGTGGGTGCAGGGGTGGTGGCAGCCAGCGAGGGCTGCTTGGGTGTAACCAGCAGCTGCTGTATGGCGAACGCGGGCTGGCCGTGCGTGTCACGCTTGTCTACGGCGTCCTCCAGCGCAGTGGGAGCCGGCCCAGCAGGGGCTGGAGCCGGCGGCAGCAGGGCTCGCGCTGGACCGCGCAGCATCCAGGTCAACTCCAGTATGCAGCACTTTGAGGCAGTGCCCGTGGACGAGGTAAGCGTGTGTCCGAATCAGCCACGCAGACAGTATCCACGACTGAGTTCACATCGCATGGAGGTTGGATTGGGTCGGGCATTGGCAATCTATCTTGTGCATAAGGATGCGGTTGCCTGCGCGGTCGGGCCAGCTTACGGCAGTAGCGTCTGCAACCCTCAGCGATGCCCTGGGTGCAACACGCAACGCAGGTGCTGCTGGAAAGCCCAACGGGCCAGGTGGGCTCACCCATGATTGTGCCGCCGAGCGAGGATGTCGTGGCCGCTGCGTCCAGTTTGCTTGGTTGGCAGGTACGGTGCAGAACTGACCATGTACACAAGGCTGCATCGGCACGAGAAACCCTGATGACTTGAGCGTTTGCCATGCACAGGCGCAGCAGGGCTTCATGTCGGCCGATGAGGCGACCAGCACCCTGCGCCCCGTTCCCGGGCCGGGCGATGACGCGCCGGTCTGCAGCGCCGGCTCAGGAGCAGCAGCAGCACGCGGCCGTGCTGTTAGCAGCCACGCCAACGTCGGCAGCGGCAGCGGGGCCATGGCACGCAAGGTGCTGAGCTACGACCCGGCCATCGGAAAGAACGGCGCCTTCTACTTCGTAGACGTGGACAGCCCACCGGCGTCGGACGTGCTGCCTGCAGGGCGACCGCCCATACACAACAAGGCGGGCGCGGGCAGGGTCATCGAGCACGCCCAGCTACAGGGCGCCCTGTGTACGCCAAGCAGCGCGACAAGCAGCATGACGCTGGGTGCTGGCGGGACAACGCGGGATCCAGCAACCTCGGGAGGTGCGGCGGCGCAACCCACTGTCCGACCCCATGCCGAGCCGAGGCGCGCCGTGGCGGAGCCTGCCAGCACATGGCAGCCACCGGCGGCTCAGCGAGCGCATGGCCAAGCGATACCCTTGACTGCACGGCCTGCGTCAGCTGGGCCTGCAGCCATTGGAGGCTCATCCGGAGTTCAGGAGCCGCTGCAGTCGGTGCATGCCGCGGACGCAACGGCAGCAGTCCCGACAGTAAAGGCGGCCTCCTGCCCTGAGCCCAGCTTCTGCGCTAGCGCCGCTCCGCCCGGATCTGCAGGTGCAGGCATGCATGCAGGACACGCGTCTACCTTGCACATGGTGGCGCTGGGAAGGGCCATGGGACAAGGACACGGCCAGGAGCTGCAGCAGCCGCTGCCAACGGTTCTGCAGCCACCGCAGTCTGTAGCACCGTTCAGCCCATACAGCTACGCCGCCAGCGACAGCACAGCGGCCGTAACACCGCTGGCGCCTCTGCACGCCGCGGCCTTGGCGCTGGCGCGAGCTGGCGCTGGTAACGGGCGGCTTGCTGCCGGCAGCTGCAACAGTATTACCGGCGTCAAGCACGCGCCTCACGCAGGCGCCGGCAGCAGACGCGCTGGTGTGGGTTTTGCGGAGACGCCGGGCAGCGCTACAGGCAGCCTTTACCGGATGGCGGGCATGCTAGAAGACCTGGCTCGGCAGCAGCACTGGGACATGCAGCCACCGCCCGGGGTAGCGCCTGCGCAGCCGCTGATGCCGGCGGCTTCTCCAAAGCCGGGAGCCGCTCAGGAGCAGCAACAGCAGCAGGCGGTGGGGATGGCCGGAGGGCCTCAGGCGGTGGCTGCTTGGCTCGAGGAGAATGCGGGGTCAGCTTCCTCGGTGGGCGGCAGCTGTATCACGGACCGGTACGACGAGTCTCTGGTGGACATCCTGTCCCAGGTGAGCCGCTCCGCGCGTTCGGGGCGCCATGACGCATCTCCACAGGCTGTGCAACTGACAGCTGTCGAGTTACTCACGCTGCGCCATGGTGCCAACATGCATTCAGGCTGACGAGGATCTGGAGCAGGAGCACCGGCAACAACAACGGCAGCAGCAGAGACTGAAGCAGCAACAGGACCAGGCAGCCAAGCTCGGCCGGCAGCGTGGGCAGCGCGGCGGGCCCGCAAGCTACGCATACGCTGGAGGTCAGCAGCAGCATGGCCCGCGTGCTGCTGTGGCTGGAATAGCTGCAGATTTGCCGGTACCACGGCCACAGGTCCGTCACATGCGTGCTGACTATCATAGCTCGCATCCGCTCATCTCCGCAGCTGCGTGTGTGCCTGCCTTGATGCTTGGTTTGGTCCCGGGCTTATACTTTCTTGCCCTCGTCACCGCTTGTACTGCGTGCAGAAGGTCTCCATTGACGCCCTGCTGGCAGCAAACATATTCGAGGAGAACGACGTGCTGAGCGCCATTTTGGAGCAGGAGCGCTGAGGCGGCTGAGGAGCGCTGAGGTGGCAAGCTCCCTAAGATGACAGGATGGCGTCAGTCGCGGAACGGGAAACGCCACGGAGCCGGTATTGGTATCGCGCTAGGAGCGGCTGCAATAATATGTCCGGCGTGCATAAAACTGTGAGCTCATGACGTATGGTTTCTGCTTGGCGCTGAAATTTGCGCAAGCTACGGCACATTCCGCCCTTTGGGGAAGCGGTTCGCGCCGCGCGGATACTCATCCTACTGTATGTCGCATTCTTACTCATCTTGGACATATAACATATTGAAAAGCTTGCATCCACTCGGTAGCGGCAGAGCCGAGACCAAGTTCGGGGCCTTCGTGCGGGCATCCCAGTAGCTCTTTTTCTGCAGAGTGCTCGTTTACTTATCGCGCTTGCTTAAAGGACTCGTACTGAAAGCAGTAATACTTTCCATTGGCTCGGCGCTACACAACGGGGCACTGAGTTGAGTTGCGCTATCTGCCGTGCCCGCAGCGACCCAACAAGTGTAAAGCTCCTTGCGCTTACATAAGTTGCGTATAAGCTTGTCAGCATATGTACCTGGCCTCCTGAGTCACGAACGGAGCTGCACGGGCGACTACCTGTGCTAACTCCTCGCAAGACTCACGAGGAGGCTCGCTACTCCGCCATAAAAGCGCGCACGGCCATCAGAAGGATTCGCAGTGCTGGGTCGCTTTGGGTTTTGCTGACAAACACCGGCATCCCCGGACGTTGGCAGCATGGCTTTAGCCACGACGAACTATGGTCAGGGCGTGTACAACTCGTCCGTTGACATGCAGTAAGTGTTGGAGATGGAGTGGAGGAGATATACTGCAAGGGCACCTAGGCGCTGGAGGTGTAGCCAGGAAGAGCGTGTTTGGTGCAAACCCGAACCCTGTGCCCTGACACGCTCGCTACCTCGGTTGCGCATTACAGGAACCTCGGCAACCTGATGCACGTCGCGGAGGTGCAGTATCAGAGGCAACTGAAGACCCTGCAGGCGGTGGGTGTCAAAAATTGCAAAGCGTGCTCGACAAGGGCATAATGGGTGCTCACGCCAGGGCTGCGCACCAGTCTGAACCGCTGCCCCGCCCTCCGCTGCTTTGCATTCCGTGTGCCCGTCCACAGCTTCAAAAGCAGGCGGAACTGACCGCGGAGGAGAACGCGGCATGGCGGCACCGCGAACAACGGCGCATGGAGAAGTATGCGGCCATCGACTATGAGCGGCAGCAACAGGCGGAGCACCGGGCTGAGCTGGCTACCCAGGTATGTGTTAAGAAAGCACAAGGGGAAAGGTGTGGTATAGGAAAGCACAAGGAAAGAAGGGTCGACACAAAGGTGTATGTGAATGGGCCGGAGGCTGTGGTCGAGCTTTGAGGGGTACGGCAGTCCTGCAGGCAGGAAGCAGCGCCTGGTTGCTTTCGTGGAAGGTGACAAGGTGCATGCCGGGCGCGGGGGGGGGGGGGCAATGCCGACGGCCACACGGGCATTTGCCGTGCGGGCCCGCCGCTTACGCGGTTGTTACCTGAACCCGGGGCCTGCCCTACATACGGTCTTCCGCAGGTTGCCGAGAACCGGGCTGCCCGCATGGAGGCGGCTGCGCAGCACGAGGAGGCGATGCGGGCGGCAGCGGCCGCCAAGGTGCAGGCGGTGGAGGACCGACTGGTGAGTGCTGCGGCAACTGTCCGAGTCGCGCGTTCCTGGGAATTCCCATGTGTCATAACTCGAAAGCAAGCGTACGGTGGGAAAGGCGCAGCCGCCTGTGGGTCGGTATCCTGGCCTCACGGACTGTGCTCCCATTACCTCCTGCCGCCACACCAGGCTCGCTTCGCGTCGGAGCGCGCCGAGCACGCGGCGCATGAGCGGCAGCGCATTGCGGCGCTGGAGGCGAAGCGCGAGGCCACCTACCGTGCCAACCTGGAGATGCTGGAGGGCCGGCGTCAGGCCATGCTGGCGCGGGAGCGGAAGATGGAGGACATTCTAAGGCAGCGGGAGGAGGTGGGTCCGGGGGCGGGGGCGGGAGCGGGGGTGGGAACGGGTGGCGGATGGTGGGGTGGCGAGGCGGCGGGGTGGTATGGAGAAGGCAGTGGACAAGGAGGTGACGAAGGCTGCAGGGTCACGATTGCGGGAGCGGGAGCAGAAGCTAGAGCTAGCGCTGAGCGGATACAGTGTATGTGATGGCATGGTTAGCAGCAGTGGCGCGCGGCGACGAAAGCCATGAGTCACAGCCAGCTGTTTTGCCCGACTTCAACCTCACCTGCGCTTGCGTCCCTTCCATGTCTTCCGCAGCTGCGTCAGCTGCAGCTGCAGATCAAGGCGGAGGAGGACTATCTACGCGACCACCAGCGCCGCACCATCAAGGCCAAGGCGGAGAGGGACCTGGAGGGCCGCCTCGCCACCTTTGCGGCGCGCAACACCGCCAAGGACGAGTACGCCGCCCGCCGCAAGCAGGTGGGTGGGGCCGAGTTTCCGTTGAGACTGTACGACAGTATTATGGTGGGCCAGCAAGAGGCGCATATTACAGGACAGAATAAGCACTCTCCGCCTGCCCATGCACCGCAGTTATACTCACAATCCTCTATCCGCAGGAGCTGGAGCACCTGCGTAAGATTCGCGCGGACGAGCTTCGCCAGCGCTTCGACTACATCGCTGCACAGGTGAGGGCGCCGCGTGGTGGGGCGGGGTCGGCGGGGTCGGCGGGCATGCGCGCCAGCATCCGTGCGGCGGAGCTCTTAAGCCTCGTCCACTTATCACAGCACCATTGACTGCGCCCCCATCAACTGCCAGGCCAATGAGGCTGCGGCTGTGGCGCACGCGGAGCGCCAGGCCCTGGCCATGCGGCTGGACGACAAGGCGGCGCGCGGGGAGGCGCTGGCGGGCCAGCGGCAGCTGCTGCTGAACGAGATGGCGGCCCTGCGCCAGGCCATGCAGCGGCAGGAGGAGGTGCTGCGGGCCAGCCTGCTGCGCATGCGGCAGAAGGGCAGCGTGGCTCTGCCGGAGGAGGTCGTGCGCAGCCTGGAGGCGTTCCAGGTAACACAGGGGGCGGGCGTATCGGGGACATGGACGGGGGAAGTGTCACTCGTTCCAAACCAACCAGCGGGTGGATGGGAGGGGGTCAAGGGTCGGAAAATGATTGGACAGTCGCGTGACCTGATGATCACTCCATTTCTGGTACGCATCTCCCTCCCACTCCACGCCATCATTTCCCCCCTGCTCTAGACTGGCGGCCCCGTGAAGGCCACCACGCTGCTGGGTGGCCCGCGCGGCTCGCCCGGTCGCCTGCCGGGCGCGGCGCCACGTCTTGCGCTGCCAGCCGTGCCCGCGGAGGAAGCCCTGGCTGCCGGTGCCTTTGCCGGCACCACCATCCGCCGGCCACGCTCCGCGGCCGTCACGCCCCGCACGCCGGCGGGCGCCGGCGGCTACGGCCGCGGCGGCGCAGCCGCTACTGGCCGGCCCGGCTCCACCGGTCCCGGCCAGGGCCAAGTGGTGGGCGAGCGGTCTTACCTGACAGCCATGCTGAGCCCCCGCGTGGGCCAGCCCGGCAAGGCCCGTCGCATGGCGGCGGCGCAACGGCCCCTGAGCGCCAGTGCGGACTTCCGCCGCAGCGCCGACGCCCGGCCGCTCACCTCGCCCGCCACGCCCACGCGGCCCGGCGCGGGCGCTGCGCCCACGCCCTACGCGCCCTACACGCTGCCGCAGGCGCGCAGCCGCGGCCGGCAGCCGACGGTTGAGGAGCAGGTGGCGGAGATGACTAAAACGTCGGACGCGGCGGCGGAGGCAGCGGCCAGCAGGCGCTACAGCGGCGTGCACGAAGTGGCGCGGCCCGGCAGCCGACGTGAGGAGGAGCTGCGAGCGGTGCTGCAGGAGGAGATTGCCAAGGAGGGCGAGCGGCAGGCCATGCTGGCCAAGGTGGGTGGCCTGTGGCGGTGCGGGCTGCGTGCCACTTCATCTTGTGCTGCTGCAGGGCTCTTCCGTTGGGCTTGGGGACAAGTATAACGGAGAAGGGAGCGCGCAGGCAGTCCATCCTAGCCACCGCTGACTGCATGGTTTTACCCGGCCATTAAGCGCTTGCCCTGTGCTCCCCTCACTCCCAGGTCGCGGACGACACCGAGCGCGCCCGCCTGGTCAAGTACTTCACTCTGGAGCGGGAGGAGGCCAAGCGCCGCATCCTGGCACTCAGCAATGCAGCGCAGGCGGCCCTGTACCATTGAGCGCTTGGCGTGCGGTAGTGTTCCGAAGTTTGAAAGCCGACACGCCGTGTGGGCGCCGCGTTGGACGCGGACATAAAAGAAAAGTAGGAGAATGGAACCGTTCGGAATAGGAGAAAGGGCCGGCAGTAGTACGGTAGTCCCGAGTTGATTCACTTGGGCTAGTAGCGGTGGTGCATAGCAACGTTGACGCGACACGAACCACACCTGTGACACTCCTCAAACGACGTTTTGGACTTGACACCTTCACGAGATTGACTGACCGCATAAACAGAGCGCGATGATTGGCGTGCTTACGGGCTGCCTGTTATGCTTAGATGCTACCGTAGCAGGATTATGGCAGATTGGGAACAGAGCGCAGCAGAGCGTAACCCTTTGGAAGATGGACCGTTGCACTGGTGCCAGGGAACAGAGCGCAGCAGAGCGTAACCCTTTGGAAGATGGACCGTTGCACTGGTGCCTGGCACGGTGCTTGGTGGGTTTATACGTTGCAAAAGTGTTGTGCTGCTGTGCAAATATAACGTCTTAATGACAGTTCTGAGGCGAGGCATGAGGCAATGACAGTGCAATGTAATGTAGCCAGACGCTCTGTCAGTCGGCGTGGGATGGTGTGTGGCACTGTGGTGCCGCGTCGTTGCCGACCTCGATTGCAGGGGCTATCACAAGGGGCGTGCATGGATCAACGTCGCATACTCGCGCGGCTCACTTTGCTTCCGTGCATGGGGAAGCGCACATCCTCAAGGCCATACATCCACCTAAGGCAACGACTCGCTTGCAACCCCGTCGTCACCACTTGATAACACTTGCAAGACTCCGGAACAGCGTCTCCACCATGACCACTCCACCGCTTCCTTCCTTATGCTGGAACCAGAGCACACGTGACGGCTACCGCAAGCTAAGGCCTCATCGCGGCGACTCCCTGTCTTCGCGTACGCGGCTCTCCATTCCGTGCGGTCCCCAAATCCTACCCACGACTGACGGTGTCGGGTCAACAACATAAAACATCCGCCCGCCCCAGACACAACAACATACGGCATCAGCACGCCCGCTCCGGCTCCGTGGCAACTTACGCTCCAAATTTATGCCCTGGCCGTTCTTCACTAGGACCTTCACTCCCATTCGTCGTTTCGTTTCCTCGCGCGGCCCCACTTACGGCGGGCTCTACCTCCTACCCGTTCATAGCCGAGCCGTGCAAATACCTCACCTCAACTCCGCGCGCCTGCGGAGCTGCAGCCTGCTCCCCCGCGCCTCCGCCAACCTGAAGCCCCTGTCAAACTCCAACCAACCTCTCCGATACCAGTCCCCGCCGTTCACAGCTCCCGCGCCACCATTCTTTTGAAAGCCCTTAGAAGATCATGGCCAGGTCTGCGTCCTGCTTGGCCAGCTCCAGCAGCATGGGGTCGTCGAAGAACTTGTTGATGGACACGTCATCGGACATGCCCTTGCGCCGCCGCGTCTTGACCATGAACTCACGCGCCAGCGCCTGAATGGAGGAGGGAGGTGTTAGCCGTCCATGAAGGTGAGGAAGGGAATGGTAAGAGGGATGGCGGAGGCGGTGGCACACTGTGTAGGGGTATGACAGTGCGCGCTCCAGAGCAATGTTGCGTTAGGCTGACTTGACAAGTGCTGAACTGGTTTAGTGAATGTGGGTTGCGGGAGCTGCCGACTGCGGCTGTGTGTTCCGCTGTGAAATACACATGCGCCGGTAGACGCGCGCCGTGTCAGAAGTACGGGAGTCGCTGGTGCGGCGCCACGCGCACACACGCAGGCGCGGCGAGGGCGCGACCCTGCGTGCTGCCGAAGGCACTGAGGGTGCGGGGCGCCGCGAGGCTGCTAGCGTAACTGCTACCAGCAGAACAACCCAACTACCCAGCGCCAGCCTCCCCACCTGCACGGGTGCGGGCTCCAGCGGCCGCAGCACAATGGACTTGTCGAGCGGGTCACCCGGAACCACCTGTGGCAGTGGAAAGAAGACGCCAGAATATATATGACCGTAACATCAGAGCACGTCTTGCGGGCTGTCGTGTTTGCAGTTGTGCAGCCTTGCATCTAAGGTTGCAGCGACCGCCTCGCGACACACCTGCAGACAGCCGCACCACCCCAGACCGCCCCAAGCAAATACCCCAAACGGCGGGCCCCAAAGCCCCAACAGCCGCAGCACCGATCGCACCTGCCAGTGGTCGAAAACGGACTGGCAGAATGCCTGGCCCTGCGTATGGTAGCGCAGGTCCGTCTCGAAGCCGAAGCTCTCCACCACGGGCAGGTACGCCTTCACAATGAAGATGGGCGTGCCGGGCTTGGGCACGTCCGCAGTCACGTGGCCTCTGTTGCGGGTGTACAGCGTTTTGTTGAGGCAGGGCTGGTGTTGAGGCTCCTTCGCGCGGTAGGTGCAGACGGCTTGTGTCTCCACGGCATGACACCGGGCGGACCGACCGGCCACCTTAAGTCCCAGCACGCACCCTTTCATGTTATTACTATTGTCACTACCGCAACCAAGCTAAGCCCTCACCTCCGCTTCGCCAGCACGTTGTAGATGGCGGCGATGCAATCAGCGGGCGTCTGGATCTCCACATAGTACACCTGCGATCCACAACAAGAGTACATTCTCATTGACCAAGCAGAATCGCATTATTAAGGCGGACATGTGTCTGCTACAGCCGCACACTCCGTATTCCAGCACTCCCGGGCGCGCCACACACGCACCGGCTCCATAAGGCGGGGTGTGGCCATGAGGAAGGCCGAGTAGCACACGCGGCGCGCGGTGGGGATGATCTGGCCGCCACCGCGGTGGATGGGCTCGGGCGCGATGGCTGCGTCCAGGATCTTGAACTTGACGTTGCGGATGGGCTCGTCGCACAGCGGCCCCTCGCGCGCGCCCCACTGGAAGCCCTGTGTGTGTGTTTGAAAGAGCGAGAGAGCGGAGCGGTGGGTGAGCGGACTACCGTATCAGATCTGCAAGCGATCGTGGACACAGCTTGCAAGCCGGTGCTTGCCATGCCATTGCCAACCCGCTCCTGCCTTGCGCAGTTCCCTGGCCCGCCTCTCTGCGTGCCCATTGCTCGCTAGGCGCAGCCCCAGCCCTTCCGGGCCGCACCTGGATGACACTGTCGCGCACTGCGTTGAGCAGGCCCTTGTTTGTCTCCGCCGCCAGCGAGTCGTCCAGCAGCACGTTGGGGCCCTGCAGCTCGGGGCCGAACGCCCACAGGCCGCGCACCGCCAGCAGGTCCCACTCGTAGCGCGACTGGAACCACTCCTGTGGGTATTAACACGCGGAGATGGGCGAGAGCAACTGTATCAGGTCAGCGGTGGCGATGAGCGCCTGCTACAGCTGCTGTTCCCGTGTGAAGCCCCTCCAATGACGCCCACGCCAGCTTGGCTCTCCAACCCTTAGCGCCCTAGCAACATTGCCGCATCAACCACGTACGCACCGTGAGCTGCTTGCGGCCCATGTCCAGCCGCACGTTGCCCGCCTCGATGTCCTCAGCCAATCCCTTGTCCAGCGGCTCAGCGATCATGGTGATCTTGTTGCGCTTGTTGGGCGTCTCCGCAAAGCACTTGAGGCTTGAGGACTCCACAACCGTCTCGCAGAAAGCCACCACAGGGTCAGCCACCTTGACCTCCACCTCTGTTGGCGCGCAGGAGTCCCGCCGGGCAGCGGCAGGGCAGTGAAGCGTCAGTGGGTTACAACCGAGGACTCCTTACTTCTACGGTATTCCACGAGCCGCGCGCAGAGCCGAGTTCAATCGTAAGGAAACCCTTTGGCGGTTTATGGGTGCGCCCAAACTCCTTCCTGCTGGTGCTGCTCTCACCCGCGTACAGCTCTCGCAGGTCCTTCATGAGGCAGTCCAGGTACATCTCGCCGGTGCCGAAGATGGTGTGCTCGCCCGACTCCTCCACGCGCGTGCTGCACAGCGGGTAGCTTTTGGACACCTGTGCGGGTTTTGGCGTCGCGTGATTAGCGTCACCGTCGGTGTTCGGTGTCGTGGCTTCCGATGATAGGGAGAGGACCCGACATATACGACAGTTGATGTGTGGCTGTTCAGAATGGCCCGAGCCCCGGCCTCACCTTGCGCAGGCCCTCCACCATCTTGGGCAGCTCGGAGGGGTTGAGCGGCTCAGCAGCGATCTTGACGGTGGAGCGCGTCTGGAAGCGCAGCGGCCTGTGGGCGGCGTGGCGGTGGCGCCGAGAAAGCGGGAAGCAATGGAGGTGTCAGGGAGCTGGCGTATTCGCTTGACAGAGTTGTGTGGGCACTGCGTGCCTGGTCGCGGTCGCCCGCGCCGCTGCCAAGCCTCGCCGGAGCCAGTGCCCCAACAAAGTACCGTGTCGGAGAAGTCCTAGCCCGCGCCGTGCATGCACCCGACACGCACCACCACCTCCTCCCCACGCCCCGCCAACGCGCAGCCCTACCCACCGGAAGATGTGCACGGGCTCGTCGTACGCGTCTGACACCAGCGTGGCGGTGCGCGTGATGGTGGCGTCCACGCCCTCGATCAGCACCAGGTTGCCGGCGGTGGCGCGGGCGACGGGCACGCGGTAGCGCGCCTGGTACACCCACACGCTGCCCACCGTGGCCACCGCGCTGTCCTCCTCGTCCTCGGGCGTGTAGGCCTCACCCAGCACCTGAGCGGGCCACGAGGGTCCGGGCTACGAGTCATGGTCGTGTACAGGCGTTGCCCTCTGGGCCCACGGAGCCACTGCACCATCCCATCCCATCCCATCCCATCCCATCCCATCCCATCCCATCCCATCCCATCCCATCCCATCCCATCCCATCCCAGCTTAGCCCGCCGCCGACAGTGGCGTGGGGCACAGGCCTGGCATAATGACAGACAGCCCCGCGAAACCTTTCCCCCCGACCGCGCCATCCTGTTCGTTGCTTCCCCTCCCGTTCTTTTTCCAGCTGCTGGGCCCGCGCCCCACCTTGACGGTGTCGCCCGGCCGCAGCGTGCCGCTCATGACGCGGCCCAGCGCGTCGAAGCGGCTGCAGTCCTGGCGCGGGAATAGCTTGGCCACCGCCACCACCAGCGGGCCGCGCGGGTTGCAGGCGGACATGAACGACACCGCTGGCGCATCCGATGGCCCGCTGTAGTGCGCCGCCACCTGTGGTGACGAGTGCCGGAGTGCGGCAGCGCAGGTGGTCTCTCAGTTCAGGCATCAGAGGGCGCGCAATCGTGTGTAAAGCCCGGTACGTTTTGCTGCCGGGTACGCAGCCCACCGCGCCTTTCCGTTACGTTCAACACCGCCCCTTCCTCACCCAAGCAGGCCCCAGTCAAGCTGCAAACTTGCCCAGCCCCAGCGTACCTTGTCCGCGCTGGCTTTCCGGCTGGGCGGCACGTGTGCGACCAGCATGTCCACCACACCCGCACAGCTGCCCAGCACGCTGGAGCACACCTGCACAGCGACACGGCATGGGCTGGTCAGGTCGCGACAAAGTGCCGCACGCTGTATGCTGGCATCGCATGCCTGGTACCGGGCAAGGTACAAACCACCTCGTGTACCCTTACTTCACCAGAGGTACCCTTGCTATGCCGACGTGCCACACTGCCCCACGCCCGCCACGCCGTGCACTCGCCGCCTTTGTCACTCTTGCCCCTGCCTGCCCACGCGCCCGCCGCGCACCTCCTTGAGCAGCGGCTTGGTGTCCAGGTTGTAGGTGGCGGTGCGCAGGTACACACCCAGGCCCGCAAGTAGGCCCTCCACCGTCTTGGGGTGCTCGCCTGCATGTGGGCCGTGTGTGAACGTGCGTGTCAGCTCAGCGGCACATGGCATGGCCGCATGGAGCGCTCGCCGCCGGCGCCGTGCCCTCCGACACAGCTTCCACCAGCGCCGTTGGTCAATCCCCATGCCGTACAATCCCCATGCCGTAACAATACCGTACTCCCCAAACGCACCGATCACTGCGCTGTACATCTTGTACAGCGGCTCCAGTACGAACTGCACGAAGCTGCGCTCGACACCGGCGCGCGGTGGCGTGCGGCGGAACACGCGGTCCTCGGGCACAAAGTACAGGTCGCCCCACAACCGCTTGGCGAACTCCCTGCAAGAGAGTCACAGGTAATGGACGGCAGGATGGAGGAGGGCGACTTAGCATGCCAGCTCTCTTTGCTGTGCTGTGGCAGTCACAGTGCCATATGGGTCTGGCAGGGCAGGGAGCAGAGCGCCAACATGGTGGCACCGATGCACTGCTCCAACCCGGAAGAGCTGCCGACTGCGGCTGTGTGTCCCGCTGTGAAATACACATGCGCCGGTAGACGCGCGCCGTGTCAGAATTACGGGAGTCGCTGGTGCGGCGCCACGCGCACACACGCAGGCGCGGCGAGGGCGCGACCCTGCGTGCTGCCGAGGGCACTGAGGATGCGGGGCGCCGTGAGGCCGCAAATGGCTGTGTCGCTGCACAGTAACCCAGACTAGCTAGTTGGTCAACCGGCAGCTTATCCTCTGGCGCCCTCCTCCATTTCCAGCGCAGTAGACGTGGGGATTGAGCGAAGTGCCATAAACCCACAACCCTTGCCCCGCATGCTGACTGCCAGCGCTGACCCCAAGCCACCTCCGGAGGCTCCCACATCCGGGGCCAAACCTGCTTCAGCAACCGCCCACCTGGGGTCGAACCCGGCTCCATAGATCTCCGCGTAAAGGCGCGCGAAAGACTGCAGGCTGAAGGACCAGCCGCTCTGCGCCGCAGAGAACGTCACGTTGCCGCGCACCGGGTCCAGCAGCTGCTCTGGGGGCACCTCGCCGCCTGCAGCACCAACGCGAGTCAGAGTGTCAGTTCAGTGAATCAGGCCAGGTTCGTGCATGACGCGTGGCGCGTAGGCCCCTTGGCTGCTTGGCTTTGAACCCGTCCTTCCCGCCCTGCCCCCGGTTGTTATCCCCGACTCCGTGCCTACGCCCTGCACCCGGGCGCAACGGCGCCCAACTGCCGGCTGCCTGGCTCCTCGCCGTGAACACCCACCGCAGCACGCTGCGATGAGGTTGTTGACCTCCTCAATGGTGTGCCGCAGCTTGTGGTAGGCGTCCGCGGGCGGCAGCTTCAGCTCCGTAATCAGGCGGTCCACCTGAGAGCACAAGAGCAGGCGGTGGCCTCATTTGGTGATGTTTTGGTGGCGCCCTGACGTCAGAACCTAGCTGCCAAAGTGCTGTGATCGCTGCTGTTGTGCCACCGCCACTGAATCAGGAAGGCGTGCAGCACTAGCCGCCTCGTGGCCGCGCTTCGGACGGACGATGCTGCCGCGCGAACCTCGACATGCTGCCCCCAGCACAGGCGCCTTTACCAAAATGACCATTCCGGCGAAGTCTTCTGTTTAACCCACTGCCGCCCCTGTGTCACAGTCGCTACCTCACTGCCCCGCTCCCTGGCCCCACCAGAATCCCCGTCACGCCACAATCGCTGTATAGCGCGCCCAACCGCATACCCCAGCCCGGCGCCCCGACCCACCGCCCCGACCCCACCCCACCCCATCAGATTGCCCCCCGTGCCCGGCCCACCTTGCTGATCATGAGCGTGATGGACAGCCCCTCCTGCAGCGCCTGCCGCACCGCCCGCTCCGTGACCACCATGATGCCCTCCGCCGCATCCACCACCAGCATCACACCGTCCGCCAGCCGCATGGCCGCCGTCACCTGCGGGCGCCATGACAACGTCCATCTCAGACGACGGCAAGGGTAGCGAGTGGCGTCAGAGCCATTTAGCGTGTCCGTGGAGGGCCCCGCCGGCAGCCAGCTAATGCGTCCATGCATGCTGACACGCTCCCCCTCTCCGTGCCGCCCTGTTCCGGACGACTGCCGTGGCAACCTCTTGCCCCAACCAGCTCCCCGCCCTCTCCACGACTCCAGCATCGCCTCCCACGCCCTGCCCCGCGGTCCACACCTCGTCGTTGAAGTTGACGTGGCCGGGGCAGTCCAGCAGGTTGAGCAGGAAGGACTTGCCGCTGTGGCTCTCCATAACGAGCGACATGGGCATCATTTTGATGCTCATGGCGCGCGCCTGCTCATCCAGCCGCGTGTCCGTGAAGCGCAGCTGCTTGCCCGCCGCCTGCTGCGCCGCCGTCATCTTCCGCAGCTCGTGCGTCTGTGTGCGACAGGTGGCCAGGGGTGGGCAATCGATGCGAAGGCCAACTGGTCAGGCTGGGGCTAGGGCTGAGTTGACACGATGCGGGATTTGTTGGGTTGGGATATTTGATGCGGCGAGTAGCAGTTAGCACAGGTTAGCATAACGTGCACGTGCTGCTCCCAAGGGCACGCTTTCTGCTCGCGCCTGCCCGCGGCAGCTCCTTCGCCATCGCCTTGCCGCACACGCCGTATGCCGCACACACCTGCTCCACGAACATGTCCATGATGGTCGTCTTGCCGTGGTGCAGGTGCCCCACCACCGCCACGTTGCGAACCAGCTCCGGGTTCGCCATGAGCGTGGCCAGGAACTCGTTTGAGTAGTGCGTGCGCAGCGGCTCCGCCTCGAGCGTCTCAAACTTCTTCACTTTCACCGGCGCCACGATAGGTACCTCCAGCGGCTGCGCGTCCTCTTCCATCACTAGCGTCTCCACCTCCGCCCCGTAGATCTCCTCAGCCGAGGGGTAATACTTCTTGTCCTCGTGAAGGACAACCGCCATGCCTGGACCCCCCTCGTCGTCATCTGCACGGCAGACCGTGACAGCACCGACCCGGCTACCTCAGCCCGACGCGTTCGCGGGCCTCGCCATCCTAAAGCACCCAGGGTACGCGCTTCAAGCGCAGACACTTGAAGGTTTGCGCACGCCCAGCGCACCATGCACCCGCGAAATGGCGCGCTGGTGCGAGATGGGGGCGACGTCTTAGACAAATCCGTATGCATACTATTTTATACCAGCAACTCACCTTCTTGCATGGCGTCGCCCGGTCCCGGCGCCCCATCCTCGTCGTCGGCCCCTTCCGAACCGCCAAAGCCATGCTGCACCTGGTGCTCCTCTTCCTCCTCCTGCAATCATATCCACGCGTTAACCTATATCCAGACCGCTTGGGCCTGCGCCCGAGCCGGCGGCGATCGGGGATCCGACTGACCTCACTGTCCTCTAGAGCAGGACCGATATAGTTTCCAAACTCATCATACATATCCTCCGCCATGGCCGCTTGTAGTTACTCCACGCGGTTGAACGAAGTGTCCTTGCTTGCGAACCCCGCTGGTGCCAACCTTTATCGCCCTGCCATTCGGCTGCAAGTCCTATCTAAAGCCCTCAAAGGGCCCGAACGCGTGAAAGGCCCAGTCAAGCGCAAGTGGTGTGCTGTGTCGTCGCTATGCGCAAGAACGAGGAGAAAGGAACGACAGAGCGATTTTAGTTGATAGTCTCACAGGTGCCAGCTAATATTTCAATAGCACGTAGCGTATTGGGAGTGCGGGATTATTGACCAATCGCCCGCGGTCCTCGATGAGTCCACGGTTACCCGCCCGGCACGGGATGGTCCCTGCTCGGGTCTGGTCACCTCAAAACTGGAACAACCTCTAACTGCATTCCCACACCATCAAAATGAGCCGTCATGGACTAGGTATTGCGTGCCAAAACACGTTGGTTCCTTGACCGCCCGACGTCAGGATATCCGCAGTCCGCAGCACCCCGTGCACTCCAAATCGGACATGCGTTGGCGCTGCCTGCTAACCTGCTCAGTATGCTTATGCTAAAAACAGAAACAAGTTCATGCCGCCCACCCAGGATGCTCCAACTCCAACCGCAGTCTGACTACCACCAGTTCCCATATGTTCCCAAGCGGCGCCGGAGCAGAGGCAACCAAGCGGCTGGCACAGTGGCACCTAAACTCATGCAAAGTCGATGACAAGCGACATACTTAGCTCGCGAGCGCTGCCTTAATTAGGCTACCCGCCAGTTAACGACCGCTCGGAGGCCTGGGGCTTGGCGGCTTAGGGCTGGCAGAGCGCGGCGGCTGCCGCAAAGGGCGCGGTGGCGGGCGTGTGGGCTTCGGCGGGCTCGGAGGTGCCTTTGGCTGCAAACCAGGGCCGGGTTAGAAAGGAATACATTTTGTCACTTGGGAGTATGCGTGTGCTAAAACCCTAAACCCCTAAGATCCTGTAACACCGCACTAACCCCTCTCCCATGCATGCACCCCACCCACCGGGCGAGGCCGCACGCACGTGCCCTTGCCGCTGCACAGGAGGCCCGCGGGGCAGCAGGTTGGATCAGCTCCCGAGAGGCAACACGTGCTGCCAGAGGCGCAGAAGACGGCAGTGCCGTTGCCGGTGCTGCAGCACTCCGAGCCGCTGGGAATGCAGGCGCCGCCGCAGGCCTGTATGCATGTTCGTGGTGTACCGGGTTCAGTAGCGCAAAAGTTGATGAGCACTCGCGGACGTTTCCTCCACAGTGCCAGCAGAAAATGCAACACACCTTGGTGCCAGCCTTGCAGACGCAGGTGCCGCCCACGCAATCAAACCCGGTCCCGCAGCATTTGCCCCCGCAGCACGTGCGGTCGGTGGGGCAAATAGTTCCGTCGCCGCAGCACTTGCTGCCGGCAGGGAAGCAAGTGTCACCACAGCAGCTAGACCCAGGAAAGCAGTAGTTCGCCACACCCTCGGCGCTGGCAGAGCAGCATGAGTAGTTGGCGGGCAGGCAGACCGAGCCGCAGGTGATGGTGCCTGGCTTGCACACACACTTGCCCGCGCCGTCGCACTGCGTTCCTTCCGGGCAGCAGGTATCGCCGCAGCAGGAGGAGCCGGAGGGGCACAGTACGCCGTTGCTGCAGCAGTTGCTGCTGCTCGGCACGCAGGAGTTACCGCAGCACTTTGTTCCCGTGGGACACCCGGCGCCGCCGAGGCCGCAGCACGACGAGCCAGCCGGCACGCAGGTGTTGCCGCAGCAGGTGCTGCCCGCGGGACAAAAGTTGATCTGCCCGTTGGCGCCCACCGAGCAGCAGGAGGAGCCGGGCTGCAAACAGAACGCCCCGCACGACGTGCGGCCGGCCTGGCACGTGCACTGGCCGGCTGAGGTGCACGTGAAGCCGCCTGAGGAGGGGCAGCAGCTGCCGCCCGAAGAGGACGCGCCGCAGCAAGTGGCACCGGCGCCGCACCACGTGCCAGCGGCGGCGGAGCAGCAGGTGGAGTTCGCGGGCATGCAGGTGCTGGATCCTGCGCACATTTGGGGCTGCCGGTGAGCTGTGACGGGAAACATGCCAAAGGAGGCGGGCTTTGACCAGACCCCAGCCCGACAGCATTCTCAAGGTGGAAGGGCTGTTGCCACTCCCAATGAGGAACGGGTCGTACACGTAACCCAGCGGCTGTGTGCGCTAATCCATATTCAGCCGTGCACACGGAGCTCACCGCAGCAACGGCTCCCAGCCATGGGGCAGTACATGCCCGTACTGGACGAGCAGCAGTCCAAAGCAGCAGAGATACAGCCGCTGCCGCCTACGTCCGCGGGAAACGAACCGGAGGGACATGGTGAGCGGATGGACGAGAAAGATGTACAGCAGGAAATGTAAGTTAACTCGTGTGCCTGGTCATCGGCGCGTGCCTCTGGCCTATGCCACCCAGCTACAGCATGGTCTCCCCTGTGCGAAAGCAAGAGCACACGCTTACAGGGCTTGGTGCCGGCGGCGCAGCTCTGGAGCAGCGCGCGGTGATGCCGAGCCGCTCCCTCGCCCTCATCTTCACCTCCATCCAGCTGCTTGCCACCGCTCACCACCGGCTGTACCTGACTAGCCGGGTAGTGATCATCATGGCTGTCGCTGCCGCTCATGATGTTACGGTTCATGCCTTGCACCATGTCAGAAAGACTGCCGAAGGGGTGGTTGGACGGCACCAGGGTGAGCGCGGGTGTAGAGGAGGGGACTGCAGTCGTGGCTGCCACGCTGTTGCGTGCGTTGAGGGCGGCCGTAGGGACACCCCCCTGGCGCGTTGAGAAGGGATGCTGGACCACGTCTTGATGGCAAGCCGCGGACTGAACTGGGTTACTGGTGCGCGCATCGGCTTGGTGCTGGTCCCGCTGGTGGTGAGGCAGGCTCATGGCGCCTGACACGACCTCACTGCGGGTGAGGAGCACTATGAGCAGAAGCGCCATCGCGCCCGTGGCTGGGCTGCCGGCGCATCTGCACGCCGTATGCCTGGCAAGTGCAAGCCAGCGGGGAGGCGCGCGTGGAGGGGTTCAGGACGCGCATGAGGTAAGAGCCATTTTGGCTGCAGTAAGGCTTTCTGATCCATTAGCTACAGAGATGTTGGCGAAAGCTGTGTGTCCCATGGTCATCGGGACGACATTACAGCATCGCCGCCCCCAAGCACCTGATCTATTCCTATTTAGGTGTGGGACAACCCATTGACACCTTACATTCAGGTTCCGGGTCGCTTACCTGCTCATTATCACGCTGAAGTCGCTCGCTACTATGCGTCCCCCTGCGCGAAAGCCGACAGAAACACAGCGGCCCTAGTTACTGAACTGCCCTGCAAATTGCGGAAACCGTCAACATACAGTGTGGGAAGCTAGTTTCAGCAGAATGGCTCCCCTAGAATCGACTGGACCTCCGTCCAGGATCCCGGATCCGGCGCGCCCGCCATGCAGAGGAGCGACGCTGAAGCGACAGCGCCAGCCATGGGTTTTGGCGGTGCCCGCGCCAAGGCCAACCAAAGTTGCAGCCGTAGCCCTCTTCGTCACCTTTCTCACCCCGCTGGTCGCACGCTCTCTTAGGACAAGCGCGTCGAAGATGTACGACGCTTTTTGTCCTGCAAGTCCAACACACACACACACACACACACACACAAGTGCCGGTGGCGCCTTGGGTGGCGCGCTCAACAGCACGCGACGATTCGGCTTCCTTGCCGCATGGCCTTAACTCTAACAGGGAGCACTATACCGACAATCGCTTGCATGGTCTCCAATTCGCTCACCATAGCTTGACTACAGTACCGTGCGGCAGCATTAGGCAGCACGCTTCCGCTAGAACTGGCACATACACATGCACGTGGGTACGAACGTATGGACACGCATCCACGGGCCCGGCCGAGTACGTTCAATGCGGGACTATGCCAACCTGCCCCTTTCTCTGCCCCATCGCATCCACGCGCCCGCCTGCCGCTTGGCGGTGTGCCGGTGGCCGCGTCGATGTTGCTGACTTCACATGTTTGGTAACGACGGTACCGGCTGCGTGTGTGTAGGCTTGGCTGTGCCCCTGGTCTCGCCCCAGACATTAGCCCCCGGGAGGAATGTCTAGGAAACGGCTAAAATGGCCAATTAATGTCTGGAGACGTTAAGATAGGAGCCCTGGGCCCGGGACTTGGCTGATTGGCTCTCCTGGGGCCGAGGCTATCTGTGTGTGGTGTGCCGGGGTCTGGTCGGCGGGGCTCTGGGCGCGCGCTGCCTTTCTCCTGGGCGGGGTTTGGGTTTGGCTTAGGCAGCTGGTTGTGGGTTCAGCTTAGGCAGCTAGCTTGGGATCGGGGCTGTGCATGCCTCGTCCAACCTGACGGGGTCAAGAACGTTGGTGTGTGTGCGATGGGACAGGGCTTAGGCAGGTTGGCGAGGTCCTGTAGGGTGCAGCTGTCGCCCATACCCCCAGCAGATGGCAAACAATTTGCAGCGGCAGAGCAGTAGTGCATGGCTGGTCGAACGCCGGAGTTACTGTACCGACAAGTTGCTGGCTGGCTGGAAGTTTGCTGATGCGCATTCCTCACGCTCCGGGCGCCCGGCCAGGCGATAGCACCACACAGACACACCGCAACGCCACACTCGCGATGCAGAGCCGCAGCGAACCTGCAGGGAGATGACCAGCGTCCACGGATGAGCACCAGAGGCAACCGCAGAGAAAATGCAGACAGAATGCAGCAAAGCAATGGCCGGGCGACAGTGTGGCAAGCAGGGGCGAAAACAGGGTGAGGCAAGGCAGAAAAGGGAGCCCGAATGTACGTTGGTGGCGCCGGGGTCGGGTTGGTGGCGGGTTCTTCGGTGGCAGGTCTTCCGGCCGGCGGGCTACGCGCGCGCGTGTGTGTGTGTGTTAAAGGGCACAAGGAAAACATAGCGCATTGTGTGTGTGTGTGTGTGTGTGCGCCTGTTGCTGCCGCCTGGCCGGGCGTCCCGAGCGTGAGGAATGCGCGTCAGCAAGCTACCAGCCTGCCAGCAAGCCAGCGACGCGTCGGTGCAGTAAGCCCGGCGTTCTACCCGCTGCGCTCTCATGCCTTGACGTCAAAACTTGGTTGTTGAATGTTGGGGTCTGGGAATACGCTGCACACTTCGGGACTACGCCAACCTGCCCCTTACCCTACTGTCCCATCACACACGCTTACCCTGTCCCATCGCATCCACGCGCCCGCCGCCAGCGCATTAGGTATTCCGGCCGCCACACTAACCATCTAACATCTTCAAAACTGGCTCCATTACACTGAAATTCAAGGGCAGCTTAACTCAACTGCAGCTTCATATCACCCCATTGTGTTCCCCTGAGCTTTATCACGCCGGCTCTGATCCGGACAATGGATGAGGGTGGACGTCGTTCATCCTAGCCGCCAACAAGCAAAACAACAACTCCAAGCACCGGGTGCTCTCGCGCACACATGTCGCTCAGGTAATAAAAGCGCTTCGAAAAAATTTGGACTGCAAGTTGCAGCACGTGCGTGGCCGACACCCACATATCGGTGTGTTTCTAAACGCACGCCCCCATGCTGCAACAGGCAGCAGCGGGTCGACTGTGCTAAGCGTTGTGTCCGCACACGCGCGCATGAAAAAGCACGCCATGATTCTTCGGTTGCTGCTAACACACACTCGCTCACACTGTCACATATTGCACGCGTGTATTCGAAGCATGGATACCTGAAGTTGGTTCTACTGCCTGCATCCTAGTTACCAAGTCATGCCGCGCGTCGATTTACGACAAGCGAGAAAGTACTAGCATACTGTAAGCCCTAATGGGGCATGGGTAGGTTGCGCAATCGAGCATTAGTCCACGTCTGTACCGACAACAGACGCGCGATCAATTGCAATCCACGGCGCATCGGGAGAACGCCGCATGAAGCGGCGGACGAAAAGAGAAACACAGACACACGTAGTCGTCATCCCAATCCCGACCCACCGACGTGCCGTCGGTAACACGACGCAAAACAATGGTGCCCGACATTTCATGACACTCTTGATGACACTTCCAAGCGATCCCATACCGCCAGATTCACTGGCAATTGCTCCCATCCAATTACACGCCACGCCCAGACAATCAACATCTCACAGCACACCTGCAACATGCAGTAGTAAAGTAAAGCGAACAAACTCCTGCGACGTTGTAGAATCTCATAAGTGCATTAACAACTCCATTCATCCCCGCGCCGCGGGAGGGGGAGCCGTACCCGGCTTCGCAGCCGGCGCCGCGGCAAGCGGTTGAGGTCGGTTAGCAGGTGCCGGAGAGGGCAGCGGTGGAGACGGCCGAGGAGGCCGGCCGGCTGGTGGTGCCGGTGACAAGATGCGATAGACGCTCACGGCGACGCGGGTGCCACTGGCGGAGCCGCCACAGAACTGCTGCGCCACCAGAGGGCAGGGCTGCGAACATGTGCCGTCGGGTAGCTGCGCCGCCACGAAGGCAGCTGAAAGCTGGGACGCGCCAAAGCAGGCGGTGCGCTGCATGGCCAGGAACGTGATGGCGGCCTGCAAGCGTAAATACCAATGAGGGACGCTGAGTAGCTAGGATGTGTGCACAAATCTAGTTGCACATCGGTACAGAGTAAGCAATGGTACTGTAAAGCGTGTATGGGCATACATGGCTTCAGATACAGCAGCAGCAGGCATTGCCAGGACGCGCAGGACTCACGGTGCGGTTGGTCAGGGCCTCAGGCGGAATGGCATCCAGGCAGCGCGTCACACTGGTAGGCTGGCCCACAAGCAGTTTGATGGCCAGAGCGCGGGCCTGTACATGTTGGAGCATAGAAGTTTGCACCCGGCGTGCCTTCACGGAATGTGCTGTCCAGGTCTAGCCCCGTATCTCTGGGTACAAGAGTGCTTATCTTTCCTGAACAGGCGCATCAGGCGCATCAACGGCGTGCTCAGTTTTCAAACGTGTCACCAACAAGAGATTGGTCCCGGTCAATGTCATTCATGCCCGCCCCTCGTACCTGAGCATTATCGAAAAAGCAACCCACGTAGGACGTAAGAGGCGGCAGGAAGGCTGCAAGTATAAAGAGCAGTGGGCAAGCATGGGAGGTCACGGTAAGACAACCTAAGACAACGAGCTGCATACCAGTGACGTGCACATGTGTAAGTCCCTTGCCCAATCAAAGCAGACAACGCACCAGGCGAGGGAGGCAGCGGCGGCTTAGGTGGCGGCGGCGCACGGAAGACGGGCGGCGGCGGTGGGTCATCGAACAGGGGAGGCAGCGCGGGTGCTGAAGTTGCGAGCTTGTCGCTTGCGTCCACAAGGTCCCAGAAGCGGGGCGAGCTAGCGGCGCCGGAACGGGGCACACTGGCACGGGCGCGTGTGATTGTGTTCAGCATGGTCTTGAGGTCAGCAACTGACAGGCGGATCTGGCCCTGTGTAGGTTGCACGGCGTAAGGTTGCACATAGCCAGCGTGAGCCCCGGTTGCAAGAGGCCTCTAAGTGGAAGGCACGAACTTGCAAAAGCGCCCCATACATGCCCCTGCACAGCAGTGTAGCATATTTTGGCCCCTCTCAATGCTTGCCATGGACCCATATCCTCCCATTCGTACCCACGCCCTCCCGCGCCCGCACCTGCAGGTACTCCACATACTGGCTGGCCGCCAGCTCGGCGTTCTGCAGCTCGCTGGGGCTGGTCACAGTCAGGTTGCCGCCGGGGTCGGACACGTACCTGAATGCGTCGCGGGCATGGGCAGCGCGAGTCATGCGAACAAGGAAGGCGTGCTTTCACGAAGGAGTTGATTGCGTACTGAGCCTGGGACGTGCACAGTCGCGCTCCACAGCGAACATCAGGCAGGCCCCAGCTAGGGCACGAAAGGCACGCACCCGGTCATAAGAAGGCCCATGGGACCTGAAACCAGGTTGGCAAGGATGATGCTTGAGTTAAACTGGGGCGCGCCGATGCGGGCAGCCGCGGCGCTGGCCACCCCAGCGGCGGTGGCCTGCAGCAGCGTGCGACCGCCGCTGTTCACCACGACCCTCGCATCCATCCCGCTGCGCTCCTCCTGGACCAGCGGCTCGTCTTCGGCATTCCAAAGCTGGGTTCCAGACGCCGCCTCGCGCCCCAGCGGCAACTCAAGACTCTCAAAGAGGCTGCGACGGCGGCTGGCGGTGCCGGTTCCCGGGTAGAAGGTGGTGGGCATGACATCGGGGCCAACCACGATGATGCCCTTGCCCTTGAACACGAAATCACGGAGGAAGCCCGACACCTTGGTCTGCAGGTAACGCGCGTCGTCGGACCCAATGACGTACACGTCGCATTTCTCTGTGCGGGATGTCCGAAATGGGTACCAGGGCATGAGGCGGTTGGGTACGCACATTAGTGTGCAAAGCGGGGGCACACGAAGTACCAGCCAGTGTTGAGGGGATGTACGGTATGCAGGTTGTCGGCATGACACGCGGATGCACGACTCACGGTGTCCGCCCTTGAGGAAGGTGGCGAGCGGCAGAACGAAATTCATTTTGGCAGACTTGGCGGTCTGGAATGAGTCCGGCCGCTGCGCCACCACGTACCTGCAGGCACGTCCGTTAAACGGTGTGGGTCGTGCCAGTGGTGCGATCACGTGAAATCCCAACACACAGACAACGCCTGGAAACTGCAACGACACGCTTCGCAACTCACTTGGCCATGGGCAGGAACTTGATGTCAGCCACACGAATTAGGGCCTTGCCCACCTGCGTTGAGTGTATCGGGCCGGCCCAATCAGTGAGCAAGACGTGAAGGCTTAAGTGCTAGAGCGGTGTGGAGATGAGTATGCAGGCCACGGACATCCAGTCCCGCGTCACCACATGACCACGTACAGAACACGCCGTGATCCAAACGTTTTGGCGCGTTCCGCATGACCGCGTTACTCAAGGCGTCGTACACATACAGAAATACGTGCCGTACAATCGACGCACGCATACGCACCTTTGTGCCGTACCAGGCCGCCCACGTAGCGATGTTGACAATGAGCTGGTCCGTGCCGGGGTCGGAGGTGGGGCGTCCGGGCTTGGCCTTGGGCTTGCAGCAGCCCGTGATCAGTTTCTCACCACCTGCGGGGTGAAGAGAAGGCGAGGGGCCAGATCACCGAAGGGTCAACACGCACATGCTCACTGCTGTCTTCCAATTGTGAAGCATGTGTGCAGGCCGCAACCAACTCTTGACAACAACGGACCCAAGCGGTGTCTGCGTCACAAGACACAACAGGCCAACCAGAACACGCGTACACTATGTTTGGGCGTTTCATCTCCCCTTCCAAACAACAGCCCTGAGACACCAGCCTCCCAAGCGCTCACCAAACACAGCAATGCGACCGTGCCCATAGCGCGACGTCGCCACAACTGGATCATCCGTTGGGCTGCGCACTACAGGCAGTGCAGGCCCGGTCAGGGCCAGCGTGGCCGCCGGAACACGGTTGGGCAGTGTGGGTGGCACGTTTGCCGTAACCTGTGGATAGTCGACTTTGACGTAGAACGTGAACGCGGCGGCAACCGCTGCACGCGTGGGTGAAGGAGGAGACGGCGGGATGGGCGGAGGCAAGGGGATGGCCAGGTCCGGAGGTGGAGGCGAGGGCGGGAAGGGCGGTGGAGGCGGTGGCGAAGGCGGGCGGGGAGGGATGGTGGGGCGGCTGGGCGCAGGGGGTGCCGCAGGCGACGGCGGCGGAACCGGTGGCGGAGGGAGGCGCAGGCCCGGTGGCGGGGTGCCCGGCGGCGGTGGGAAACCTGCATCGCAGTTGATGAGTGGCAAGTTGAGGATTGAAGAGTCTTACTATGCATACGAATTGCCCGCAAGCATGCTCCCTGCGATTTACGTCCACCCTTATGCGCATAACATCACTCAAACGGCTCACCTCTCCTGACCGCAAGCGCGAAGCCCATGCTGCCAAAACCTGCGCCTGCGCCGCCTCGCAGGCCGCCCACCACCATGCCGCCTGGCACGCCCGCACTGCCGCCGCCACCAGCACCACCCTGCAGAAGCGTGCGGCGACGGTGACGGTGACGCGCTGCGGCGGCGCCGCCCGTGCTGGGACACGGTCCCGTGCTTGAGGTGCTGCCATCCGTGAAGGTGGCGGTGAGCTGAGCCACCGCACCCGTGTCACTGCAGCACACAGAGACGCTGTCTAGTGCGGAACCGCTAGCAGACACCAAGCTGGCCGTGGTCTCCGAGAGCGTGGGGCTTCCGGGATCTGCGACATAGGAAATGGAGGCGTTGCCGCATGCCGATGTTTACGGAAACATCACTAACCGAGCGCTCCACCAACGTAATCCTCCCGGCTTCCCATCCTCAGCGCCGCGTGTCCCTCACCGTAAAGGCTGCCCGCCACGGTCTCCACGTGTGTGCTGGGTCCGGTGCCAAACACCAGTTTGACAGCCATCACGATGCCGCCAGCCTTGCTGTCGTACACGTACGTGATGGCCGTGACCCGGCCGTACTGGTCGAGCAGGTCCGAGCTCAGAGCGGTGAATGACTTGTCAGACGCATGGCCGTCGCAAAAGATCTGCGGCGGCAGGTCGGGCAGGATACCGCACAGGAATTGAAACAGAGGGAAGGATTGGGTGCGGGAGGCGAAACGCTCAGAAGCCGTCCTTCCGTGCGTACAAACACGATCACCAGTTTGGACAGATAACCAAACATTAGCAAGGGCTCACCGGCGTGAACACGATCTCCCAGCCGTTGAGAAAGATGCCGGGCGGGCTGGGTGGGTTGGGCGGGCTGGGCGGGCGCTGGGTGGACGTGACGGGAGAGGGCGGCAAGGGGCTGGGAGGTAACGGATCGGGAGGTGAGGGGCCGGGCGGCAAGGGGTTGGGAGGCGAAGGAAGAGGCGGCAAGGGAGCTGGGTTGGGGCTGGGTGGAGGAGGAGATGATGCAGAGGGTGAGGGAGCTGGCGACGGCGGCGGGACCAGGGGAGACGGAGATGGCGACAGAGCAGATGGGGGGACGGGCGGCGCCGGAGACGGTGGTGTGGCAGGAGGCGGTGGCGGGGGCAGCGAGGGAGGGGGCGGTGGAGGCGGAGGCGGAGGGAATGCCAAACCGGCAGGCAACGGAGGGTAGCCCAACACGAACAGCGGTGACGGGATGGGGCTAGGTGACGTCGTTGATGGAGGAAGCGACGGCGACAGCGAAGGCGGCTGCCGGCTGCTTGGGGAAGGGCAGCTGCGCGGAGTGGTTGCCAGAACGCTGCGGAGTCCTGCAGACGGTGCGAACGGGTTTGCGGTTGGACATGTGAGGTAAAACGAATCATTTCGGGTACTAATGCAGCTTGCAAGTGAACCGGCGTCATCATCGCAATAAACACAGCCGGCAGCACATCAAGTCAGCGCGACACATGCATGTTTTTGCCCGCTGCTGCGCCCCCACCTGGTGCGTCACCGCACAGAGCGGTGCCGCTCACGTTGAGGAAGGTCAGGGTGTCGTTGAGAGCGGACCAGGAGGCGGGCAGCGGGCCGGTCAGCAGTGTATTAGAGGACAGGTCGATTTTTCGAATGACCCTGTGCACGGTACAGCAAGAAAGCAGAGCAAGATGTGTTGAGGACAGGAAATGCACGCGCGCGCCTGTCAATGGAGGCTTACATTACACAATACAATACGGTATGTGTTTAAGAGCACCGACAAAGAAAAAGGAAAACAATACAGTCTGTGTGCGCGGTATGTGTGTGTGCATGTGTGGCTGGCTTGACGTGATGCATGGGTCATTACGAGCTGCTGATGTCACCGTGTCACAACATCAAGCTCAGCAATCGGAGCTGTACAGTACATACATATCACGAAGCGAAACTCACGCGAACGCGCTCCACGAGCTGGGCGCCCCGCCAGTGAAGCTATTACGTTTCAGCCGAAGTTCAGTCAGAGCAACTAGGTCCGTCATGTTCGCCGGCAGGGAACCTGCGCGCGTGCGCGCGTGCATGTGCGCGGGTGTGTGTTGGCACAGGCACGTATGTCAGGGCGGGCGTGTGCACATCCACACGCTTTGCCTGGACATGCCCTCGCGGGGCCCCCACAACATGCAGCGGCATTAGCCCCCCCGTTGCTCACCGCTGAACGTGTTATCGTGCAGATCCAGAAACCTTAATGCAGTTAGCGCCGGGATGCCATCAAGGCTTCCTGCAGTGGCGGCGTGACAATGACAACGTCAACCGACTGCAGGCCTGTCCCCCACCCACATGAAGACTGTTTAGGCTGTCACGGACAACCCCCAGCAGCATCGCGTGCAGCATCCGTGACACGCACCTTCACCCTTGTTCCCAATGTACTGGAGAGACTGTGGAGCGAGGTGGACCAGCACGTGAGAGGCGGGCCGGCACGTGTCGCGGGACGGCAGTGACATTTGAATGACACGTCAATCCACATTCATCGGCAGCATTCTATCGCGCACTCCAACCCGCTGACCATCCCATGTCCTACTCACGTACACACCGTGAGAGAGGAGAGAGGAGTCAAGTTCGTCGGCAGGGCGCTAGAAAAGGGCTGGCCGTTGTTGGCCCTGCATGCGATTCAGGTCCGTGAGTTAGCCGCGGTCTATGTGGTTGCTAAGGTGGTTGGGAAAGCGGTACAGGATGGACTGAAGACTGCAGACGAAGGTGTCATATCTATGCGTCATACTTGAGATTACATGAATGGCGGGATCAGCAGGTACGAATGGACATGGGCCGTGGACCTCCGGGATCCATGAGCCGCCAGGAGTGCCCACTCTTTGCAAAAATGCGACGGCACAGAAGAGCGCAAGGGTCGCCGACGGTACCACTTACCAGCAATCAGCAATGCTGAGGGCCGTGATCTGTGCGCAAAGTAAGGGATGGAGTTGTGGCAACGGTTGTGCGGTTGCAACAATAACAGCCAACCAAGAATACCGGTATGGGCAGGTGGTCATCAACCCCCAAAATAATGGCATGCGTGTGCGTAGGCCCTAGCAGACCGGCCTCAGCGCTTACTGAATTTCTGTTATGAACGCCTGGTGTGTAGATATGCGCCCCGCACGCAAGACACGCACCTCAAATATATCCACGCCAGACGTGGTGAGCGGGACCGCGGTCACGCCTGTCCAGGTGTCTATTGTTCGCGTGGAGTCCCAGTCAGTGTTCAGATCGCACTTGCTGCCGGCGCTCGTGGCGTTGTTGAGGACCGGCTTCAAATCCACCTCCAGGACCTTTCGGAAATCAACCCGTTCTGTTGGCCAGGGAGTGTGCATGATTGAGTCAGCACCATGTGTTCTGGACAGTTACGACGCATATACTCGCGCCTGCGCGGGATATCTACGTGAGTGTGACCTGCGGAATCCAGACAACAAGCCCTTACCGCATCTCGTTGGAAGGGGGGAACTCGCGGGTGAAAGGCCAGCCGCCACAGCTGCGCGGCGGATCACGCGGCGGCGGGCGAGCGCATGAGCGACAGCCGACTAAATGCGCATTGCCCATCAATCATAATGCTACTGTCGTGCCGGTGCCTTGCTGCTGGCCAGCACCTCCCCCAAACATCCTTTCAACCCCCAATCCAAGCCTTCCTCTACCTACACCTCCCCCAATCCACACCTGGATGGAGCTCTGATCCGCAACGCCCAGGTCCCCCCCACCCCACCCCCAGCAGCATGCACCAATGCCCCACTAGGCCTCACCGGCATTAGGCGTGCCGCATGCGCCTGTGTTCGCCACGTTGATGTTTTCAACACCAGCAAGCGCGCTCCAGGAATCAGGAACGTTCCCGCCCAGGTACCTGCATGTGCAATGCAAGGGGAGCGTGGATGAGATGGGAGTGGGCGACAGGTGATCAGATTGCCAGCGCGTGCAATCACACGGCACGCCGTGCAAGTTGTGCGCGCCCCCGCCTGCTGGTGTCCCTCCCTTGGTGGAAAAGGGCCCCACCACGAGGGCCCACCTGTTACTGGACAAGTCAATCCAGCCTGACTGGATACCCGTCAGTTGGCTCCACTCGGGGTGGAAGGCCGAAGGAACGGGGCCTCCCTGCAGCATGCGCGGTTCGCGGGCACACATCAGGCAGCACGTACGGTGCACGCAGAGTGGTACGCGCGCGCATGAGACGGGCCGGTGGGTATGCGGCGCTTGCGGCTGTGAAGGTGCGGCTGGTGCGGCCTGAAGAGGTGCGCGTGACCCCGGCCCAAGAGAAAATAGAAACACCTGCCGTAAACCCCCAGGCCCAAGTAATCCAGTACACCCAGGCACACCCCACCCCCAGAGTGCACCCAGGCCCGCCCCACCCCCAGAACCATCCTAAACCCAGCCACAATCCCATCTTCTCCTGCGCAAGCTGAGGGCGGATGCGGATTGCAAGAAGGCATGCGCGCACCCCACCACACAACAGATTACTTCGCTAGGTTGCCCACAACCACCCAATCATACACCGACACCAGCTACCTGGAGGTTGGAGTAGCTAAGGTTGAGCTGCACAAGGTTGGACAGAGCCGAGTAGGCTAATGGCAGTCCAGTGCCATCCTGTACGTTGGGATGCAAACATGTGCAGTCAGCGGGCTTTACAACGTGCAAGGTATTCACGTACCCCTCACATTTCCGCAATGAGGGCACAAACGCGCCACGATAGTTTGCAGCTTTGGCACGTACCAAGGTTGCCTTGTTGTTGCTCAAATCTATAGGCGTATGATGTGGGTGAGCATCATAAGGGTCAGAGGCAGCAGGAGCCAAGCCACCTCGCCGACCCCGGCACTTCAGCAGCAGGGAAACATACCCGCCCCCTGCTATGCTGCCTTACATGACGCCACAGTAGCCATGAAAGCAGGAAGCAAACGCTCACCCTCCATACGCACCGAGCTTTGTAAGTGTTGTGAGCTGCGCTAGCGCTGCGGGGGGCGCGACGGTGGAGAAAGCCCCACCGCTGGGGAAGCACCCAGCCAGCTCCAAAGACACGACCACGAAACCCGCGGCCGTGGATTGGCATTGTACGCCGTACCAGAATGCGTCACACGCACTACTGGTGTTGAACCAGGTTGATGCGATGTCGGTCGCGCACAGACTGTCCGCGCTGCTGAAGAGGCCCCCAACCGGCGCGCTGCGCAGAATTGCCGTGGCTTGTGTGTCGCCGGCTGGGGGGGGCGCGTTCGGGCGGACCAATGGGGGGTTTGGGGTCAGCAATTTGGGAATTAGGAATCTTGGGGCATAGCAGCTTATGTGTGGTGCGAACCACAACAGCCAGACGCTGGGGCCGTCGGGGGAGGCCGCGGGTGTCCTTATCTAATAGAGAAGCGGGGCGCGGGAACTGGGTGGGGCCCAACGCCCTGGCGAGCGACGGCCCGGGACCCATAACATGCGCCAACGCCACGTAGCCTCGCGGAATGCTTGACGACCGTACACCAGCCAGTCCTCGGCTGGTAGTACCGAAACCAGGTTGCGGGTCAACCACACGGGGGACGCACCCATGTGAAAGTTCAGGGATGCAAAACGTGCCAGGAGGCGGATCACCGGCCCCAGACTCCAGCGGATCCCTCCTAATATCTTATGAAACAGGCCGGACACTGTACACATGGATTCTATGAACTGGGGGGGGGGGGTACATATTATGCGGGCGTGTGCGTGTGGGCGCGGCAGTGTGCGTGTGGGCGCAGCTGTCCAAACCGATGTGCGTATTCGAGCTAGTGGACTAGCTAAAGCTATAATTGTATATATGTTTAACTTAAACCAAATGGACCCGGGCTCAGACTAGCCTGTTTGTCACCACGTTGAAAGCATGTCGCCCTGGAGGCCACGGCTTCCAGCATGCTGCCGTCGATTGAAATTTCCACGGCATGGCATCAAAACGCTTTCTGAGCAAAGAGGAGGCCTCCTTGCGATCCCGACCCTGGGGAAAAGCTTGTCTCCAAAGGGTCGCTTCGGGCCCAAGTCGCACTTTTGTGGTAAGCAAATATTAGATTGAGCTATGTACCGGAGCTACAGGGTCCGGTGGCGCAAACCATTTAGTTTGCATCTGTTTGCACGATCGTCCGCAGACGTCACCATTTACAGATGTTTTGAATACATGTAGCATATAAAAGGCATGGCAATTCGTCCGAGCAGCTAACTCGGCCGCATGAGTGAGGCGAACGTGCTCAGACCCCTCGGCATCGTGCCGCCTGCTGCGATAAGCCCCAAACCCCGACCTGTGCGGGAATGCCAGGTAACCGGACACCTCGCAAAGCGCTGCCACAAACATCTCACCCTGTTGAAAAGGATGCAACGCGATCACCTCAAGTCAGCACGGCGCGCGCCTACAGGGATGGCCAGCTTTGCCATGCATTGACCCACCTCAACAGCCTGCCGTGATGCCAGCATGCATAGAGCTAGTAATAGTGATACTGTAAGTTGTTGTAGTCTTAACATTCGTAGGCGGCGCAGCCAGCAGCCGCACGCTTGCTGCGGCGGAGGCATCTGACAAGTATTTCTCTGCCTTCCCTTTTGCATCAGTAACTAAGATTACAAGAAGCGCATTGTACTTGCTGAAACAATTCTCCTTGGCTGACATCAATTTGTCGCGCCCTGCGTGGACGGACTCTAGAAGGATTTATCACTACGTAGCCATAGTGAGATATACATGCATACGCATATTAATTAGTACTACTACCATGCGCAAAAACCGGCGAAGCTAGTTTTACGAACGTCTTCACGACATGCGTTAGCGTGCGTGCATCCAATGCGAGCAGCTTCAGCGCCAGCAGTTGGGCAGCTTCAGCGCAAGTTGAGCGCATTGCGGCATTTGCTAATACAAAGTTGCGGTGTCATTCCTTCTGAACTTTTAAAGCAGCGAGTTCCGACTCGCTCAGTTTTGTGCAGGGGAGTTGTGTGTGCATTGCACTCGCCCGGATCCAGCTCGGGCTGCATGGGATCCGGCCAGGACCCGTCAGAGCCAGAGGTCGGCAAACGCGTTTTTTCTGCTGCGGGTCCCAGACCGATTTCGGTAAACCCCAACCGGGGGGTCTGGGGGGTGTCCCCCCAGAGAAAATTTTGCATATCGGGCCTCAAATTGCAGCATTTTACAAGGGTTTTTTTGTGTGCAAGGCTTGCATTCGTCTTACGTGTCCAACAGCACATGCCGGACAGCTGCTCTGTGGCAGGCAGCCACAAATCCTCGCAATCCCCTTCTGTTCCGCGCAAGCCGGCCCGGGGGCGGCAGCCCCAAAGAAATTTTCAGATTGCACTTCAAATTGCGACATTTTCAAGGGGTTTTGGGGGCATTTCAGGTAAACCAAGAGCCAGTCAATCATGTTTTGGGCCGGTTTTGGGGGCCCCATCGTGGTTTCTGGAGCCGTCGGGAGCGATTTCGGTAGTGTAAGGACCAGCAGCGGTTGGCTATTTTCGATTTCGGTTGCGGGTACTTCGGGGGGCCCCGAAGGACCCGAGGCCCATGCTGGCAGTGCTATGTATCTCCACGTCTCTCCTGTTGCAAAATCCGTCTCACCATACAACTCAAGTTTGAACAATAAATGCAACTGCCAGCTGCGAATGCCAAGGACATGTATGGTGCGTGGCGACAACCGCTCGAGCTGGAGAACTCCTTAAAGCCTGCATCTTGACATTCCACTGCATCAAAGAATAGGATACTATGTCGAGCCCACATCTCTCCACCGCGTCCTCTGGCCCCCCGCTGGGCCCCCTTCCACCCCCGGTCACCCGTTCCACACCGAACTGGCCCTAATATGGCCCTAATACTGTGATGCTGACTCTGAATCCTGGACACACCTATGCCCTGGCGGGATGCTTGTGCCTAGGTGGCGGCTGGGCCGGTGGCTTGAGAATGTATCTTATGCGTGCGGTGGCGTGCCGCCCATGCTCCCACGCACACCCACCCCGTCGCACACCTGTTGCGCAGTGCGGACGCTGCTACCCGCCGCTTTCGCCCCGTGACTATGCTATAACTGACGTTGATTACCGGGGATGCCTGTGCCCAGGCGGCAGCTAGGCTGGTGGCTTGAGAATGTATCTTATGCGTGCGGGGGCGTGCCGCCCATGCCCCCCCCCCACACACACACACATGTACACCCACCCCTTCGCACACCTGCTGTACAGTGCTCACGTTGCTACCCGCCGATTTCGCCCCGTGCTGCTGTTGCATTATGCTATAACTGACGTTGCTTTCTGGGGATGCCTGTGCCCAGGCGGCGGCTGGGCCGGTGGCTTGAGAATGTACCTGATGCGTTGGGGGCCGTGCCACCCATGCCCCCCCCCCATGCCACACACACACACGCACACGCACACCCACCCCTTCGCACACCCACCCCTTCGCACACCCACCCCCGGCGCCTCGCGTTTTTGGGACCTGTCGGATGAGGCTACCGTGCTGTCTGGGAAACAGGGAAAGCACCAGCCCTGTCGCCTCTGTTCGTGGCTCCGCCACCACCACCGCAGCTGCGGCCGCCGCCGCCTCTACCTCCGCCACGGCCGCCACCGCCAAGTGAGTCGACTTGTTCATTGTCCTGCGTGAGGGCATCTCGATGTGGATAAAGGTCCCTTGCTGTAAGTTGTGCTATCCTTCTTCGCCGCCGCGCACTCAACACAACCCTGCTCGGATGACAGCTGCCTCGGCGTCGCGACCAATGTCAGCAACCAGCAGAACATGGTGAGGATCTATCTGGGCGAGTTGGGCTCAGGAGGAGTAAGCATCACATGGCAGATCAAGCTGGGGCCACAACGGGCTTGTGGAACACACGCGACTCGCTAGTATCGCCTTATCATGAGCTGAGAGCGCTAATGTGCCCTGACACCCGCACCCGCTGCAGGTTGGGATGACGTTCCTGGGCCTCCAGCGCACCGCCTGCTTTGGCGGTCGTGAACTCAGCGCGTCCTTCGTGGCCACACATATTGCGGAGGCCGCCTGCCCCGTGTCCTGCCCTGCCGCCTCCAACCAGAAGTGTGGTGGCAACGCCAATGCCACCGGCATCCCAGTCAGCGCGTACCGCGCATCTTATCCGCCGCGCCGCCGCCACCGCCCGCCGCGTTGTCCCCGCGTTGTCCCCGCCACCATCGGTGGGAGCGGCGCCACCATCGGTGACAGGAGCAATCCCTCCTCCTGGTCGCACGCTCTCTTAGAACAAGCGCGTCGAGAGAAATGTAAGCTAGTGTGAACGCAAATGCGAAGATGTACGACGCTTTTTGCCCCATGAGTCCAACACACAAAAGTGCCGGTGGCGCGCTCAACAGCACGCGACGATGCGGCTTCCCTGCCGCATGCCGACAAACGTGCGCATGATCCGCATTCGCTCACCGTACCTTAACTACAGTACCGTGCGGCAGCATTAGGCAGCACGCTTCCGCTAGAACTGGCACATACACATGCACGTGGGTACGCACATATGGACACGCATCCACGCGCCCGCCCAAATACGCACAATGCGGGACTACGCCATCCTGCCCCTTTCTCTGACCCATCGCATCTATCCACGCGCCCGCCTGCCGCTTGGCGGTGTGCCGGTGGCCGCGCCGATGTTGCTGACGCCGTGACTTCACATGCTTGGCAACGACGGTACCGGCTGCGTGTGTGTAGGCTTGGCTGTGCTCGGCCCGGGGCTCGGCTCTCCTGGGGCCGAGGCTATCTGTGTGTGGTGTGCCGGGGTCTGGTCGGCGGGGCTCTGGGCGCGCGCTGCCTTTCTCCTGGGCGGGGTTTGGGTTTGGCTTAGGCAGCTGGTTGTGGGTTCTGCTGCTTAGGCAGCTAGCTTGGGATCGGGGCTGCGCTTGCCTCGTGCAACCTGACGAGGTCAGGAACGTTGGCGGCGCCGGCGTCGGGTTGGTGTCGGGTTCCTTCGGTGGCTGGCCTTCCGGCCGGCGGGCTGTGTGTGTGTGTGTGTGTGTGTGTGTGTGTGTGTGTGTGTGTGTGTGTGTGTGTGTGTGTGTGTGTGTGTGTGTGTTGCTATCGCCTGGCCGGGCGTCCCGAGCGTGAGGAATGCGCGTCAGCAAACTACCAGCCTGCCGCCAGCAAGCCAGCGACGCGTCGGTACAGTAAGTCCGGCGTTCTACCCGCCGCGCTCTCATGGCTTGACGTCAAAACTTGGTTGTTGAATGGTGGGGTCTGGGAATACGCTGCACCACTCCCTGCGCTGCACAATTCGGGACTACGCCAACCTGCCCCTTACCCTGTCCCATCGCATCCACGCGCCCGCCGCCAGCGTATTAGGCATTCCGACCGCCACGCACACTGCTAACCATCTAACATCTTGAAAGTCCGCATACCGGTGTCCATACGACTGAAACTCAAGGGCAGCTTAACTCAACTGCAGCTTCATATCACCCCATTGTGTTCCCCTGAGCTTTGTCACGCCGGCTCTGATCCGGACAGTGGACGAGGGTGGACGTCGTTCATCCTAGCCGCCAACAAGCAAAACAACACCTCCAAGCACCGGGTGCTCTCGCGCACACATGTCGCTCAGGTAATAAAAGCGCTTCGAAAGTACTTGAACTGCAGCTTGCAGCACGTGCGTGGCATACACCCACATATCGGTGTGTTTCTAAACGAACGCCCCCATGCTGCAACAGGCAGCAGCGGGTCGACTGTGCTAAGCTTTGTGTTCGCACACACGCGCGCATGGAAAAGCACGCCATGATTCTTCGGTTGCTGCTAACACACAACACTCGCTCACACTGTCACATACCGCGCGCCTAGTATCCGGAACATGCTTTACTGCCTGCCCCCTAGTTACCAAGCAATGCCGCGTGCCGATTTACGACAAGCGAGAAAGTACTAGCATACTGTAAGCCCTAATGGGGCATGGGTAGGTTGCGCGATCGAGCATTAAACCACGTCTGTACCGACAACAGACGCGCGATCAAGTGCAATCCTCGGCGCATCGGGAGAACGCCGCATGAAGCGGCGGACGAAAAGAGACACACTTAGACACACGTAGTCGTCATCCCAATCCCGACCCAGCCACCGACGTGCCGTCGGTAACACGACGCAAAACAATGGTGCCCGACATTTCATGACACTCTTGATGACACTTCCAAGCGATCCCATACCGCCGATTCACTGGCAATTGCTCCCATCCAATTACACGCCACGCCCAGACAATCAATATCTCACAGCACACCTGCAACATGCAGTAGTAAAGCGAACAAACTCCTGCGACGTTGTAGAATCTCATAAGTGCATTAACAACTCCATTCATCCCCGCGCCGCGGGAGGGGGAGCCGTACCCGGCTTCGCAGCCGGCGCCGCGGCAAGCGGTTGAGGTCGGTTAGCAGGTGCCGGAGAGGGCAGCGGTGGAGACGGCCGAGGAGGCCGGCCGGCTGGTGGTGCCGGTGACAAGATGCGATAGACGCTCACGGCGACGCGGGTGCCACTGGCGGAGCCGCCACAGAACTGCTGCGCCACCAGAGGGCAGGGCTGCGAACATGTGCCGTCGGGTAGCTGCGCCGCCACGAAGGCAGCTGAAAGCTGGGACGCGCCAAAGCAGGCGGTGCGCTGCATGGCCAGGAACGTGATGGCGGCCTGCAAGCGCGGAGACGGATGAGGGACACCGAGTATGTAGCTAGGGTGTGTGCACAACTCCAGTTGCACGTCGGTACAGAGGAAGCAATGGTACTGTAAAGCGTGTATGGGCATACATGGCTTCAGATACAGCAGCAGCAGGCATTGCCAGGACGCGCAGGACTCACGGTGCGGTTGGTCAGGGCCTCAGGCGGAACGGCATCCAGGCAGCGCGTCACACTGGTAGGCTGGCCCACAAGCAGCTGTATGGCCAGAGCGCGGGCCTGTATACGTCGGAGCATAGAAGGTTAACAGAAACCAGGCGCACCTTTCCGGAATGTGCTGTCCAGGTCTAGCCCCGTATCTCTGGATACAAGAGTGCTTATCTTTCCTGAACAGGCGCATCAGGCGCATCAACGGCGTGCTCAGTTTTCAAACGTATCACCAACAAGAGATTGGTCCCGGTCAATGTCATTCATGCCCGCCCCTCGTACCTGAGCATTATCGAAAAAGCAACCCACGTAGGACGTAAGAGGCGGCAGGAAGGCTGCAAGTATAAAGAGTAGTGGGCAAGTATGGGAAGTCACGGTACGACAACCGAAGACAACGCGCTGCATACCAGTGACGTGCACATGTGTAAGTCCCTTGCCCAATCAAAGCAGACAACGCACCAGGCGAGGGAGGCAGCGGCGGCTTAGGTGGCGGCGGCGCACGGAAGACGGGCGGCGGCGGCGGGTCATCGAACAGAGGAGGCAGCGCGGGTGCTGAAGTTGCGAGCTTGTCGCTTGCGTCCACAAGGTCCCAGAAGCGGGGCGAGCTAGCGGCGCCGGAACGGGGCACACTGGCACGGGCGCGTGTGATTGTGTTTAGCACGATCTTCAGGTCAGGAACTGACAGGCGGATCTGGCCCTGTGTAGGTTGCACAGCGTAAGGTTGCACATAGCCAGCGTGAGCCCCGGTTGCAAGAGGCCTCTAAGTGGAAGGCACGAACTTGCAAAAGCGCCCCATGCATGCCCCTGCACAGCAGTGTAGCATATTTTGGCCCCTCTCAATGCTTGCCGTGGACCCATATCCTCCCATTCGTTCCCCCGCCCTCCCGCGCCCGCACCTGCAGGTACTCCACATACTGGCTGGCCGCCAGCTCGGCGTTCTGCAGCTCGCTGGGGCTGGTCACAGTCAGGTTGCCGCCGGGGTCGGACACGTACCTGGATGCGTCGCGGGCATGGGCAGCGCGAGTCATGCGAACAAGGAAGGCGTGCTTAAACGAAGGAGTTGATTGCGTAGGTTGTGCACAGTCGCGCTCCACAGCGAACATCAGGCAGGCCCCAGCTAGGGCACGAAAGGCACGCACCCGGTGATAAGAAGGCCCATGGGACCTGAAACCAGGTTGACAGGGATGAGGCTCGAGTTAAACTGGGGCGCGCCAATGCGGGCAGCCGCGGCGCTGGCCGCCCCAGCGGCGGTGGCCTGCAGCAGCGTGCGACCGCCGCTGTTCACCACGACCCTCGCATCCATCCCGCTGCCCTCCTCCTGGACCAGCGGCTCGTCTTCGGCATTCCAAAGCTGGCTTCCAGACGCCGCCTCGCGCCCCAGCGGCAACTCAAGACTCTCAAAGAGGCTGCGACGGCGGCTGGCGGTGCCGGTTCCCAGGTAGAAGATGGTGGGCATGACATCGGGACCAACCACGATGATGCCCTTGCCCTTGAACACGAAATCACGGAGGAAGCCTGACACCTTGGTCTGCAGGTAACGCGCGTCGTAGGACCCAATCACGTACACGTCGCATTTCTCTGTGTGGGATGTCCGAAATGGGTACCAGGGCATGAGGCGGTTGGGTACGCACATTAGTGTGCAAAGCGGGGGCACACGAAGTACCAGCCAGTGTTGAGGGGATGTACGGTATGCAGGTTGTCGGCATGCACGCGGATGCACGACTCACGGTGTCCGCCCTTGAGGAAGGTGGCGAGCGGCAGAACGAAGTTCATTCTGGCAGACTTGGCGGTCTGGAATGAGTCCGGCCGCTGTGCCACCACGTACCTGCAGGCGCGCCCGTTAAACGGTGTGGGTCGTGCCAGTGGTGCGATCACGTGAAATCCCAACAAATAGACAACGCCTGTAAAACTGCAACGACACGCTTCGCAACTCACTTGGCCATGGGCAGGAACTTGATGTCAGCCACACGAATTAGGGCCTTGCCCACCTGCGTTGAGTGTATCGGGCCGGCCCAATCAGTGAGCAAGACGTGAAGGCTTAAGTGCAAGAGCGGTGTGGAGATGAGTATGCAGGCCACGGACATCCAGTCCCGCGTCACCACATGACCACGTACAGAACACGCAGTGATCCAAACGTTTTGGCGCGTTCCGCATGACCGCGTTACTCAAGGCGTCGTACACATACAGAAATACGTGCCGTACAATCGACGCACGCATACGCACCTTTGTGCCGTACCAGGCCGCCCACGTAGCGATGTTGACAATGAGCTGGTCCGTGCCGGGGTCGGAGGTGGGGCGTCCGGGCTTGGCCTTGGGCTTGCAGCAGCCCGTGATCAGTTTCTCACCACCTGCGTGGTGGAGAGAAGGCGAGGGACCAGATCACCGAAGGGTCAACACGCACATGCTCACTGCTGTCTACCAGTGTGAAGCATGTGTGCCGGCCGCAACCAACTCTTGACAACAACGGACCCAAGCGGTGCCTGCGTCATGAGACACAACAGGCCAGGGGCAACCAGAACACGCGTATGTTTGGGCGTTCCATCTCCCCTTCCAATCAACAGCCCTGAAACACCAGCCTCCCAAGCGCTCACCAAACACAGCAATGCGACCGTGCCCATAGCGCGACGTTGCCACAATTGGATCATCCGTTGGGCTGCGCACTACAGGCAGTGCAGGCCCGGTAAGAACCAGCGTGGCCACCGGAACACGGTTGGGCAGTGTGGGTGGCACGTTTGCCGTAACCTGTGGATAGTCGACTTTGACGTAGAACATGAACGCGGCGGCAACCGCTGCACGCGTGGGCGAAGGAGGAGACGGCGGGATGGGCGGAGGCAAGGGGATGGCCAGGTCCGGAGGTGGAGGCGAGGGCGGGAAGGGCGGTGGAGGCGGTGGCGAGGGCGGGCGGGGAGGGATGGTGGGGCGGCTGGGCGCCGGGGGTGCCGCAGGCGACGGCGGCGGAACCGGTGGCGGAGGGAGGCGCAGGCCCGGTGGTGGGGTGACCGGCGGCGGTGGGGACGTGATTGGCGGCGGGAAACCTGCATTGCAGTTGGTGAGTGGCAAGTTGAGGATGGACGAGTCATACTATGCATACGAATTGCCGGCAAGCACGCTCCCTGCGATTTACGTCCACCCTTATGCGCATAACATCACTCAAACGGCTCACCTCTCCTGACCGCAAGCGCGAAGCCCATACTGCCGAAACCTGCGCCTGCGCCGCCTCGCAGGCCGCCCACCACCATGCCGCCTGGCACGCCCGCACTGCCGCCGCCACCAGCACCACCCTGCAGAAGCGTGCGGCGACGGTGACGCGCTGCGGCGGCGCCGCCCGTGCTGGGACACGGTCCCGTGCTTGAGGTGCTGCCATCCGTGAAGGTGGCGGTGAGCTGAGCCACCGCACCCGTGTCACTGCAGCACACAGAGACGCTGTCTAGTGCGGAACCGCTAGCAGACACCAAGCTGGCCGTGGTCTCCGAGAGCGTGGGGCTTCCGGGATCTGCGACATAGGAAATGGAGGCGTTGCCGCATGCCGATGTTTACGGAAACACCACTAACCGAGCGCTCCACCAACGTAATCCTTCCGGCTTCCCATCCCCAGGGCCGCGTGTCCCTCACCGTAAAGGCTGCCCGCCACGGTCTCCACGTGTGTGCTGGGTCCGGTGCCAAACACAAGTTTGACAGCCACCACGATGCCGCCAGCCTTGCTGTCGTACACGTACGTGATGGCCGTGACCCGGCCGTACTGGTCGAGCAGGTCCGAGCTCAGAGCGGTGAATGACTTGTCAGACGCATGGCCGTCGCAAAAGGTCTGCGGCGACAGGATGGGCAGGATACCGCACAGGAATTGAAACAGAGGGAAGGATTGGGTGCGGGAGGCGAAACGCTCAGAAGCCGTCCTTCCGTGCGTACAAACACGATCACCAGTTTGGACAGATAACCAAACATTAGCAAGGGCTCACTGGCGTGAACACGATCTCCCAGCCGTTGAGAAAGATGCCGGGCGGGCTGGGTGGGTTGGGCGGGCTGGGCGGGCGCTGGGTGGACGTGACGGGAGAGGGCGGCAAGGGGCTGGGAGGTAACGGATCGGGAGGCGAGGGGCCGGGCGGCAAGGGGTTGGGAGGCGAAGGAAGAGGCGGCAAGGGAGCTGGGTTGGGGCTGGGTGGAGGAGATGATGTAGAGGGTGAGGGAGCTGGCAACAGAGGCGGGACCAGGGAAGGGGGAGATGGTGACAGAGCAGATGGGGGAACGGGCGGCGCCGGAGATGGTGGTTGCGAGGGAGGAGGCGGAGGCGCGGGCGGCGAGGGAGGGGGCGGTGGAGGCGGAGGCGGAGGGAATGCCAAGACGGCAGGCGACGGAGGGGGGGCCAACACGAGCAGGGGCGGTGGCGGGATGGGGCTAGGTGGCGCCAGGGACGGAGAAAGCGGCGGCGACGGCGAAGGCGGCTGCGGGCTGGGCGGCGTAGGGCTGGGCGGCGTAGGGCTGGGCGGCGCGGGGCTGGGCGACGACGGAGCATTGACCGGTACAGGGGCTGGAGACGGTGGAGCAAGGGTAAAAGGAGCAGGACTGGGAGGCTGCGGGCTGGGGGGCCCCGGGCTAGGCGGCTCTGGGCTGGGCGGCACAGGCGACGGCGGCTCCGGAGACGGAGGGCTGGTGGACGCAGGGCTTGGCGGCACGGGGCTGGGTGGTGCAGGGCTGGGCGGCTCTGGATTGGGCGGCACAGGCGACGGCGGCTCCGGAGACGGAGGGCTGGGGGGCGCCGGGCTGGGCGGCTCGGGGCTGGGCGGTGCAGGGCTAGGCGGCTCCGGGCTGGGCGGCACAGGGCTGGGCGGCACAGGGCTGGGTGGTTCCGGGCTTGGAGGCTCAGGACTAGGTGGAGCAGGTGATGGTGGCTCCGGACTAGGTGGTGCGGGCGACGGCGGCGCCGGGCTTGGTGGTCGTGGCGGCGTGTTGGTTGGAACAGGTACTGGGATTGGAGGGCCGGGTGGGCTAGGCGGCGGCGCGGGTGGACTGGGTGGGGAAGGGCAGTTGGGCGGAATGGTTGCCAGGACACTGCTGAGGCCTGTGGATGGTGTGAACAGGTTTGTGGTTGGGCACATGAGATGGAACAGATCATTCCGGGTACCGATAGATGCAGCTTATAAGTGAATCATTCGACGTCATTACGCAATTACTACAGCCGGCAGCACACCAAGTCAGCGCGACACATGCATGTTTTTGCCCGCTGCTGCGCCCGCACCTGGCGCGTCACCGCACAGCGCGGTGCCGCTCACGTTGAGGAAGGTCAGGGTGTCGTTGAGGGCTGACCAGGAGGCGGGCAGCGGGCCGGTCAGCAGCTGGTTAGAGGACAGGTCGATTTTCTGAATGATCCTGCACGTGCAGGTGCATGCACGGTACAGCACGAAAGCAGAGCACGCAAGATGTGTTGAGGCAGGTTGAGGAATGGAAATGCACGCGCACGCCTGTCAATGGAGGCTTACATTACACAATACAATACGGTATGTGTTGAAGAGCGCAAGGAAAACAATACAGTCTGTGTGCGCAGTATGTGTGTGCATGCGTGGCTGGCTCGACGTGAAGCATAGGTCATTGCGAGCTGTCACCGTGTCACAACATCAAGCTCAGCAATCGGAGCTGTACAGTACATACATGTGCCCTCACGAAGCGAAACTCACGCGAACGCGCTCCACGAGCTGGGCGCCCCGCCAGTGAAGCTATTAATGTTCAGTCGAAGTTCAGTCAGAGCAACTAGGTCGGTCATGTTCGCCGGCAGGGAACCTGCGCGCGTGCGTGTTGACGCATGTACGTGCATGTGCGCGGATGTGTTTTGGCACAGGCGTGTATGTCAGGGCGGGCGCGTGTGCACATCGACACGCTTTGCCTGGACATGCCCTCGCGGGGCCCCCACAACATGCAGCGGCATTAGCCCCCCGTTGCTCACCGCTGAACGTGTTATCGTGCAGATCCAGAAATCTTAATGCAGTTAGGGCCGGGATGCCGTCAAGGCTTCCTGCAGTGGCGGCGTGACAACGACAGCGTCAACCGACAGCAGGCCTGTCCCCCACCCGCATGAAGACTGTTTAGGCTGTCACGGACAACCCCCAGCAGTATCGCGTACAGCATTCGTGACACGCACCTTCACCCTTGTTCCCAATGTACTGGAGAGACTGTGGAGCGAGGTGGACCAGCACGTGAGAGGCGGGCCGGCACGTGTCGCGGGACGGCAGTGACATTTGAATGACACGTCAATCCACATTCATCGGCAGCATTCTATCGCGCACTCCAACCCGCTGACCATCCCATGTCCTACTCACGTACACACCGTGAGAGAGGAGAGAGGAGTCAAGTTCGTCGGCAGGGCGCTAGAAAAGGGCTGGCCGTTGTTGGCCCTGCATGCGATTCAGGTCCGTGAGTTAGCCGCGGGCTATGTGGTGTGATATCTGTGTGTCATACTTGAGATGACATGAATGGCGGGATCAGCAGGTACGAATGGACAAGAGCCGCGGACCTCCGGGATCCATGAGCCGCCAGGAGTGCCCACTTATTGCAAAAATGCGACTGCACAGAAGAGCGCAAGGGTCGCCGACGGTACCACTTACCAGCAATCAGCAATGCTGAGGGCCGTGATCTGTGCGCAAAGTAAGGGATGGAGTTGTGGCAACGGTTGTATGTGCGGTTGCAACAATAACAGCCAGCCAAGAATACCGGTATGGGCAGGTGGTCATCAACCCCAAAAATAATGGCATGCGTGTGCGTAGGCCCTAGCAGACCGGCCTCAGCGTTTACTGAATTACTGTTATGAACGCCTGGTGTGTAGACATGCGCCCCGCACGCAAGACACGCACCTCAAATATATCCACGCCAGACGTGGTGAGCGGGACCGCGGTCACGCCTGTCCAGGTGTCTATTGTTCGCGTGGAGTCCCAGTCAGTGTTCAGATCGCACTTGCTGCCGGCGCTCGTGGCGTTGTTGAGGACCGGCTTCAAATCCACCTCTAGGACCTTTCGGAAATCAACCCGTTCTGTTGGCCAGGGAGTGTGCATGATTCAGTCAGCACCATGCGTTCTGGACAGTTACGACGCATATACTCGCGCCTGCGCGGGATATCTACGTGAGTGTGACCTGCGGAATCCAGACAACAAGCCCTTACCGCATCTCGTTGGAAGGGGGGAACTCGCGGGTGAAAGGCCAGCCGCCACAGCTGCGCGGCGGATCACGCGGCGGCGGGCGAGCGCATGAGCAACAGCCGACTAAATGCGCATTGCCCATCAATCATAATGCTACTGTCTGCCGGTGCCTTGCTGCTGGCCAGCACCTCCCCCGATCCACACCTCCCCCAATTCACACCTGGATGGAGCTCTGATCCGCACCGCCCAGGTGCCCCCCCCCACCCCACCCCCAGCAGCATGCACCAATGCCCCACTAGGCCTCACCGGCATTAGGCGTGCCGCATGCGCCTGTGTTCGCCACGTTGATGTTTTCAACACCAGCAAGCGCGCTCCAGGAATCAGGAACGTTCCCGCCCAGGTACCTGCATGTGCAATGCAAGGGGAGCGTGGATGAGATGGGAGTGGGCGACAGGTGATCAGATTGCCAGCGCGTGCAATCACACGGCACGCCGTGCAAGTTGTGCGCGCCCCCACCTGCTGGTGTCCCTCCCTTGGTGGAAAAGGGCCCCACCACGAGGGCCCACCTGTTACTGGACAAGTCAATCCAGCCTGACTGGATACCCGTCAGTTGGCTCCACTCGGGGTGGAAGGCCGAAGGAACGGGGCCTCCCTGCAGCATGCGCGGTTCGTGGGCACACATCAGGCAGCACATACGGTGCACGCAGAGTGGTACGCGCGCGCATGAGACGGGCCGGTGGGTATGCGGCGCTTGCGGCTGTGAAGGTGCGGCTGGTGCGGCCTGAAGAGGTGCGCGTGACCCCGGCCCAAGGGAAAATAGAAACACCTGCCGTAAAACCCCAGGCCCAAGCAATCCAGTACACCCAGGCCCACCCCACCCCCAGAACCATCCTAAACCCAGCCACAATTCGAGCTTCTCCTGCGCAAGCTGAGGGCGCATGCGGAATGAAAGAAGCCATGCGCGCACCCCACCACACAACAGGTTACTCCGCTAGGTTGCCCACAACCACCCAATCATACACCGACACCAGCTACCTGGAGGTTGGAGTAGCTCAGGTTGAGCTGCACAAGGTTGGACAGAGCCGAGTAGGCTAATGGCAGTCCAGTGCCATCCTGTACGTTGGGATGCAAACATGTGCAGTCAGTGGGCTTTACAACGTGCAAGGTATTCACGTACCCCTCACATTTCCGCAATGAGGGCGCAAACGCGCCACGATAGTTTGCAGCTTTGGCACGTACCAAGGTTGCCTTGTTGTTGCTCAAATCTATAGGCGTATGATGTGGGTGAGCATCATAAGGGTCAGAGGCAGCAGGAGCCAAGCCACCTCGCCGACCCCGGCACTTCAGCAGCAGCGAAACATACCCGCCCCCTGCTATGCTGCCTTGCATGGCGCCACAGTAGCCGTGAAAGCAGGAAGCAAACGCTCACCCTCCATACGCACCAAGCTTTGTAAGTGTTGTGAGCTGCGCTAGCGCTGCGGGGGGCGCGACGGTGGAGAAAGCCCCACCGCTGGGGAAGCACCCAGGCAGCTCCAGAGACACGACCACGAAACCCGCGGCCGTTGATTGGCACTGTACGCCGTACCAGAATGCGTCACACGCACTACTGGTGTTGAACCAGGTTGATGCGATGTCGGTCGCGCACAGACTGTCCGCGCTGCTGAAGAGGCCCCCAACCGGCGCGCTGCGCAGAATTGCCGTGGCTTGTGTGTCGCCGGCTGTGCGGGGTGCGTTTGGGCGGACCAATGGGGGGTTTGGGGTCAGCAACCCTGGGAATTAGGAATCTTGGGGTAAAGCAGCGTACGTGTCGTACAAACCACAACGGCCAGACGCTGGGGCCGTCGGGGGAGGCCGCGGGAGTTCTTATCTAATAGAAAGCTGGGCGCGGGAACTGAGTGGGGCCCAGCGCCCTGACGAGTGGCGGCCCGGGACCGATAGCATGCGCCGATCCACGTTGCTTCATGGAGCGCTTAACTACACCAACCAGTCCTCGGCGGTAGCAGGTTGCCAGTCAATAATGGCGGGAAGCCCCAAACCCCGAACTCTGGGGGGCGGCACGATTCAGCGCGGGAACCGGAAACCTCACAGAGCGCTACCACAAACATCTCACCCTGCATGAAACATATGTTGAAAGAGATGCAACGCGATCACTTCAGGTCAGCACGGCGAATGCTTGCAGGGATAGCGAGCTTTCCGCGATGACCCACCTCAACAGCCTGCCACGCTGCCAGCACGCACAGAGCTAGCAACAATGATACTGACGGAAGCTGTTGCAGTAACATTCGTAGGTGATGCAGCCTGCAACCGCACGCGTGCTGCTGACAGATATTTCGCTGCCCTTCCTGCTGCACTAGTACCGAGATTACACAAGGCGTATTTGCATTTGCTGAAGGAATTCCAATTAATGGGTGGCAGAGTTGGGCGCACCCTGCGTGGACGGACTCCAGAAGGATTTATCACGACGTAGCAGCAGTGACCAATACATGCAAACGCACATTAGTTACTAGTACTGTTCACAAACCGGCAAAACTATTATACGGTGTTGGCGACATGCGTTAGTGTGCGATCGGCAATGATGCAGCTTTCATTACGAGCGCAAGTTTTGCTTTGTTGAACACTTGCTAATACAAAGCTGCAGTGCGATTCCATCCAGAACTGACTCCTAAAGCAGTGAGTTCCGACTCGCTGGGTTTTGTCGGACGGCCGAGCCAACCGCTGGCACGCGGCGGGGACCATCATAACGCATCGGGGTAGCCCCAGCTCGACGCAACGTCCAACCGTGTCCCCGGCCCATCAGCTTTCTACTGCCATATCTAGCGTACTCAAGCATTGTTGACCTCCAACAACATTCTTCTTCGTGCCTATCCAACGCTAGGATTTCGACAGAGGTTCCCGTGTGCCCGCGCGCGCGATGTAGCTAGCCACCCGCCGCAGGCCCAGAATTCAGAGCATGAGTTACCACTGCTCTCTGCGCCTTCACCCTCGAGAATGCGTTGGCATGGATGTCCAGAACCACCAAGGCGGTCAGGTAAGCCAAGCCGCCCACCAATCCACCTACCATGCCTTCGGGTAAACGCCAAGGAAAGATACCTTTGACGGATGAATATGGCAGATGAACGTGAAGTGCAGTATTGTGGATAGGCCAGGACGCGCCCTTGCGACGGCATGCTGCTGGGCGGAGGCTTGGTAGGTGGGTGGTAGGCCTCATCAAGTCTATAGACGCACCTGTGCCCCTGTTGCCATAGTATTCTCCTAGCTGATCCTAGTCTCTGCGCGAGTCGTGGAAACGGTTAACGGTGGCAGGGGGGGTAGAAAGCTCAGGTTCTTACCCCATGCTCAATATTTCAGAGCTTTAGGAGAGCATTGTGCACGTGCTTTTAGTTTTGTTAGGGGGTGTCTGGTGAGGAAGTTCTGAGCCCCCAAAGTTGGGGGGTCGGTCGTCGTCCCTGGGAGTCCGCCGGGTTTCGGGAGCCCATCCTGGCGGATTTCGGGAAGCGCCCCACAAGTAGAACTAGGGGCCAAACGCAGCACTATGAGGCTCATATGTGCACGTTATGCCGTATTAAGGACAAATAAACAAAGCGTGGGAGGCTCAGTTGCGCGTCCGGGCGTGGACATGTCGGGACATGTCTCGACGTTCAACACATGCGCACTGCCACGGCTGGGCTCTCTAGCGCTGGTGCGCATGAATTTACGTCTAACAAGGCTGCCGATGCACACTGTCCAACCGTCACACGGCAGAGAGTTTAGCGCGGTGTGGGCTGGGTCGAGAGCGAGGATTTCCATGGATAGGATCCCGCGCGTGACCGAAGTCTCAGAACAGGACCGCTGAAGGCACAGCGTGATAGTGCTCGTCAAGAGGAGTCGATTGACACCACTTTGGTATTAAATGAAGGGGTTTTAACCGCTAAACAACAAGGCTTTGTCCGTGGGGTGGGTGGGTCGGTCGTCCCCTCACGGGGGGCCCGGGGGATTTCGGGGCATGGGGTCTGGCACTTTGTTTCCTAACCCCCCTGACGGCATGGGTTATTGAAATGCTTGAATGCGAATGCGAGTGCAGACGGCAGCGGAGGTTGTTGTCGCTTGCAAGCAGTGAAAGCGGTCAGCAACACGCACTGAGAGCAGACATGTTACCTCAAATGCATGGACGGTAACCGCCCTGTGCCTGTGACTGCTGTAATAATGCAGCGGATGGTGCAAATAGCCGTGAAACCGTTCGGGGCTGCCATGTTTCTACTGCTCTGGTTACCGTACGCACGCCATGCACCGTGCATCCCTTCCGTGCTGGGGATCCCCGCGCCGCCCAACGCAAATCCGCTGTGAAACCCGGCATGGACCTGGAGGTAGGTTATTACAAGGGCTGAGCGATCGAGGTTGGGGTGGACGAGGCCCGTACGTGAGGTCCGAGTAGCCCGGCGGACATCTCACATACCGGTAGTTCTGTGCGGTGATGCCAGCAGGAAGTGGGAAATGCGTGCGCAGGTGAATCAAGCGTGTCCAAGTGGCCGGCGTGTGTGTCAGGGTCAGTCCGCCACGGCGTAGGTCCGCAGGCCCACACATCCCGGATGCGTGGCCTGATGTGCGTTACTCATCATGATGACTCTATTACTGCTCATCTCATCAAGTCTGTGAAGCGGACAAACACATGCACACAGTTGCCGAAAGGGGCGGGGGTGGGGTGAGGGCCACATGGTTTGAGAGCCACGCGTGGTTGAGAGCAGGAAGGACAAGATACTTCATTCCCGCGCATGGCAAAAGTGGGCTGAGCCACGTATCTAGTCTGAGGCCGCAAGCGTCTACTTCATCTCCCGGGCATAGCCGGGGTCGGTGCGTACAGGCACGGCCCGCCGTAATGTGTCCAGCCGCCAGGTCCCGCTGCCAAGCACTAAGCACAGCCAGCAATCCTCAAACAGGAAATCCTCTAGCCACAACACTCCTCACTGCTGCAGCCTGCCACATACTGTGCAGTGCTATGCTTGCCAGCAAAGATCCTAACTAGACACCGGCCCGCCTCAACCTGCGCGCCGGCGCCGCTTCTTGGGTGGCGCCTCCTGCACGTGGCCTTGCTCGCCCCGTCCGCTCGCGGTTTGCGCCAGTATGGTATTTTTTGCAGACGCACGCAGGCACGCAGGCAGGCAGGCACGGACAAGCGCAACGCTTGAGGGGCCGTAGCGCAGGACGGCGGACTTGGCGGGGGGGGGGAGAGATTGCATTGGTTACAAGAGGGACCTGCTGACCTGGGAGAGGCGCGCGCGGGGTGGGTGGGGATGGGGGGTGGCGGGCATGGGGGGCGGGGTGGGTGGGTGGGCGGCGAAAGGTGACGTTGTGATGGGAAGGCGCGGTGTGCGTGTGCGAAGAGGGGGCGGGCGTGCTGTTACTGCTACTAACCAGAGGGTTGTGTGTGCGTGTGTGCTAGGGGCGCTGGGTGCAGCGCATTGCAACGTGACGGATCGTGTTGGGAAGGTGCGGCGTGTGGTGCTGTGACGCCTGCGGCGCCCCTCAGTTCGGATGGGTGCGGGGGATGCCGCCCATCGTGGCGGTCGTGTGTATGTGGTGCTGTGATGCCCTACCTTAGCAGGAAGGAAAACACGCAATATGCCCCAACATCGGCCCAACACTACCATATCATGCAAAGCGACCCACAGCCACCAGCATCCTACAATAATAACCCTGTTGCATGCCCAGCATTACTCCCGTACAGCCGCGGTATCCATACATTGCCCGAGCTCCAGTCCCTCTCGTACATCCGTTCCCTCCAAGGCCCTGCATCACCCACAGAAGCGCGCACCTATCTAGCTTCATAGTTTGGTAAGTGTCGTCAGCTGCGATAGCTAGCTCCCCTACTGGCGTAGCAAGCTTAGCGGAAGAGAATCTGTTTGGGAAACATCCCGCAGCTTATTAAGCCCTACGACCTTCACTCAAGCAGAAGGAGTCTGACACCCACACGCAACACAAAACCTGACGCTATACCCACCTACGGATGGAAGCGAGCGAGGTGCAGACGGAGGAGGAGGAGGCGTGTCACAGGTGTCAGCACCACACCATGAATTGGTGATGGCGGTGGCTCACAGGCTTGTCGGTCACAAAGGCGTGCCGACCCCCCAGAGATGACAGGACACTTTTTTCGCCTAACTTTATCGCCGCGTGTCAACAGCTGTCGGGGCAGATCGCGTGCCGTAGAGGGGGCTCTTCGATCCCAGCAGTGCCCAGCGCCGCCGTATGGGGACGTCGGTAGCTGTTTTACTCACGGGAGGGGCTTCGCTGTTTGGTCTAGGCGGGTTGGATAACAGGAGCAGGGGCTCGTACAGAGCCGGATGGGTGGCGTGCGTGCAGGTGCACAGCCGTGGCAAAGGCTGTCTCACTCAACCTTGCCGCCCAGGGTAATCAGAGATTAGAGAGATAAGGTCGGGCGGGTTGCCCAAGTAGAGTCACCGCCGCCGGCGGTAGCTGGGGTTACCCTTCGCGTGCGGGGCACGCGGCGGGTGGTAGAGACGGGAAGGGAGAAGAGAGGGGAGACAGGAAAGCAAGCAGGTCCCGCAAGCCGGCACGGCGTGTCGGGGACTTGGTCACACGCAGGTCAGGTAGACCAGGTGCAGGGATAAGCAAAACTTCTTCAGACCAGAGGTGTCGCAGTCGACCTGCACTCTGGGGCAGGGGAGGCGAACACCCCAAGGGAAAGGGGGGGGAGAGCCCCCGACGACCCAACCCGCAGACAAGGCGTGCGTGCCCGGTCCAATGCCGTCCGCCCCACTGCCTAGGCCCAGGCCCTGTACTATCTCACGCTATCTTACGCCCGTCTCTGTCTCCCTCACTCCCTGCTACTGCCACTAACCGAACGGGCTCAGGCCCAACTACCGAACCGGACCCTGCTCTGGCTCGCTCCCAGCTCGCCCTGCTATCAGCTGCTGTACCTAATCGCTGCCAGACACTACACGTATGCAACCTGGCGCAGAGGCTCTGCTGGCGTACGCTATGCGGGTTGGGGTACTCTTGACCCTAGTGTGGGCAGGGGCCTTGGCTATCACTGACGGGCTGCGGGTAACGGCTCAGGACTTACGGGGATAGGTCGGGGGCAACAGGCACAGCGGTGTGGGGTAGGGGAGAGATAGGGAGAGGGGAGAGTCTGGGGCTCGGATGAACCGGAGTAGGTGAGAGATAGTAAGGGGAGGGGGAAGGGGGCTTCGAACGGGTACTTGGTTGTGCCGGGAGGCACCCTGTGGGGGAGGGGAAAGGCTAGCCTAGACTTGCGCGAGCGGGCGACTTCGCGCCGAGCACAAGGGGCCGCGATACAAGGGATCGTTCTTTGTCCAACTTGTATTACAATACTAGAGACTCGTAATTAAAGAGTCTATTTAAGAGTGACTCTCGAGTAGTTGGTGTGAGGAGTTGGGAGGAGGAGAGTGACTGAACTACCCCAACTCGCTCGCTTATATATTCCCGTCGGCCCCTGCATTGGCCGGATGGGACTCGTACAGGTCGTACAGGCCTAGGCTCCAAATCGCAAGTGCTAAGCAACTGCGCCGAGGGGCCCAAGTGCTACCAACTTCGCTAAGGGCCCATCGGGTCCCTCACACATACACTGCGCCAACACTTGCATCGCTGCGCGCAACTAATACCCTTTCAGCTCCCAAACACAGCCGCGCTTCACCTGCGGCGTTCTCCTAGGCATCCGTAAAGTTCTCAGTCGTCTAGGTCCAGCATTAAGCTTACCACCTTGCACACGCTAACCGGTCACGGGACCGTTGTCAACTTAAACTATCATCCACTACAAGTCAACCATACTAAGCCTGCGCGTCGCTTGCGCTCCTCGCGGCCCTTCGCCGCTCCGACAGCTTAAGGCAGCCAGTCCTAGTCTTGCACCGCAGCCTTGCTCGATTAGTACTGTAATATCTTCTCCACCCGATTTACTGGCAAGCTCCGGCGGCCCTGCTTGCTCCGCTATTTTGCTAGATCCAAAGTCGATCCACTTGCTCGGTGCTCTCGCTATCCGCGTCCTGCCGCTACGACCCTCTGGTGCTGCGGCTCATGCGCTCATTGTTTATATGACTATGCGCCAAACACGTCCGTGCAAAATCCGTCCCGTCAACGTGCAGCGGCGCCCCGTGCAAAGCACCCACAGCTGTCGGTCCGCCCCTACTTAAGCCGCGCGCCCCAGTGCGGCCCTAGGGTGCCGCAAACGTTGACTCCACTCTCGCCCTTTCCCGCCCTAAGCCTCCATCTCCTCTCCTCCCTCCTCGGTCTCTGTCTCTTCCCTCCTCTCCTCAAATTCCTCGTCGGGCTCGGTAGTGCACAGCCTGCGGACGCCAATCGCCTCGACCACCCAGTTGCTCACGTAGGCGCGCATGTCGACACTGCCCTCCACCAGGTGGCGACCGTAGAGGCCGTTGATCATGGCGACCATGGCCGCTTGCAGGACGTCGTGCGCCAGTGCCTCCGATTTGCACGGGTGGCAGGGCCGGCCCGCGATCAGGATGGCCGGCTGAGTGAAGGTGACGCCGGCCACGGCGCAGCTTACCAGGGCCCGTGCTTGGCTGATGTGGAGGCCCATGCCGCAGTGGCCGATCGCCTCAAGGGCCTGATTGAGAGCCCCGCAGCTCGCGTCCTGCTGTCCTAAATAGGCTGCTTGGCCTGCCGCCCACTCGAAATCACCCTCGCTGTCCATCTGCACCTCCACGCTGTCACCCTCATCCGTCTCCCCCTGCTCGGAGGCCGGCGGTGGTGGCGGCGGCGGCGGCGGCGGCGGTGGCGGCGGCGGGGAGCTGCTGTTGCTGCTGGTGGAGATAGAGGACTCCGCCCTCTCCGCCTCCCTCGCCGGCGGCGCCCCCGGCCCCACCATTCCGCCGCCTACTCCCACTGCTGCGCCTGCGGCGGCTGTGCCCGCCACGACTGCGACCGGCGGTGCGCCGCTCTGCGCCGCCCCTCCGCCCGCCGGGCCCTCCTCCGCTGGCGCCATGGCGGCCAGCGGCTCTATGGCCAGCGCCACCTCGCTGCTAGAGTCCTCCTCTGGAATGTCCGCCAGCAGCCGGCGGGGTGATATGTCGCTAATACCGGCCGCGCCCAGGTCCGACGTCGTGCCCGCCCAATCAGGGTCGGCGAGCAGCGGCTGCGCCGCCATCGGTTGGGCTGCCGCTGTGGGCGGCCCCGCCTGGCCGAAGGCGCCGAAGGCAGCAGCCTGCTCCAGCTGGACCACGCGGTGGAACAGCATTTGCATCAGCTGGGGGGCCAGAAACGGGTCGAGTGCCGGGAGAAAAGGGCCCGGGACCATGCCGGCCATCGGCACGAAGTGTGGCGGCATGAACGCCGGCGGCGGCGGCAGCTGCTGCCCCAGGTACGGCGGTGGCAGCTGCTGTCCCAGGTACGGCGGCGGCAGCTGCTGCCCCAGGTACGGCGGCGGCAATGGCGGGCATGGCGAGACCTGCTGCTGCTCGGCCGGCTGTTGCCGTGGAGAGGAAGGTGGCGGTGGCGGCGGCGGCCGCTGCATCAGGGGCGGCGGCGGCGGCGGCGGCGGCGGCGGCGGCGGTGGCGGCTGCATAGGCCCCGGCGGCGGCGACGGTGGTGGCGGTGGCGGTGGAGGCGGATAGCCCCCCGCCACCGTGTTGGTTGGGCTCATCCGCTCGCTGGAGGCCGGCGGCGCGGCGAACAGTGCCTGAATTTTGCCGCGTCCAACCGCGGCACCCAGCGCCACGTTGGGCTGGGCCGGCTGTGGCGGCCCGGTGCGCAGCCGCGCCGGGCCCTGGGAGACCGTGGGCGAGGCCTGCGCGCCGGCGCTGATCTTGGTCGCTGGGCTGGAGCGAAAGCCGCCATAGGGCGACGTGAGGCCGCGCTTGCCCCCAAGCGCCAGGAGTGCACGCGCCCGGGGGCCGCCGTGGGCGATGGCGTACGCCATCGGGTCGGTGGTTTGCGGGACCGCCTGCTGGGGCGCGGAGCGGTTGATGGTCGCGGTTAGGCGGAAGACGCCAGGTAGGCCACTCCCTGCTGGTCCCCAATACACTCGCCCTCGTCTTGCTGCTGAACGCCCTTGACGTGGCCTGCCTCCGCCCGCCGGAGCTCCGGTTGGCCTTCCCTACTATTGGCGATTCGCCCTGCTTCTCCCTGGCTCTCGTCCACCCCCCTGGTTGCGCCTCCGCTTTTGCCTTAGCGTCTGGTTCTATTCTGCCTTCCGCCCTCCCTGATAGCGCGCTCGAGTCCTCACCTCGCCGTTGGACGCGACACCCATCGGGGATGAACCTGGCGAGGCGTGCGTCGCGGCCGTCAGCGCCGCGGCGGGGCCCGCCGCCCCAGGGAAAGCCTGGACCATCTGCGCCGGTGAAGGATACTCAGTTGCCAGCGGCCACGGCGGAGAGCCGTGAGGATTATCGGTTCCCATCGCCTGTGCGACAAGTCGTTTGCGAAGTTCTGCTTCTGCGTGCTGCTTTAAGGCGGACCGGATATAATCGCTGTGAACATGCATTTTGGAGGACTGAGCCTCCGTCGGTGTATATGAGTTGCCAGCGCCAGTTCCCCTCATGCGACCAACTGCCGGCACCCCTTTACGTCGCCGGTTTCCCTGCTTTCTCGTATTGCGGGATTGTGTAGCGCGGTGTTCTCTATCAGCGTAGTCGGTGGTCGGGTTCGCTGCGCGGTCGGGGTTGCGACTGCGAAGTAAGGCTCACTCGAGCGCCGGGGGGCAAGCCCTTGCGGCCTGCCACGCTTGGGTAAACGGTAGAAGCCCTTGTTTCCTACTTGGTTGGGTGGTCAATTCCGGGGACCTGGGTAGCCTTGGAGCCCAACGGTGATCTGTTCCTGTTCGCTGCGGGTCCCGTTGCCGCTGTCAATAAGACCATATTCTATCCTAAATTCTGCGGGTGGACCTCTGTGGAGGGTGGCCCGCTGTCTCCCGGGCACGCGTCCTAACACGCGTGCCATAGCGAATGGCCTAGCGGGCCGGCACCATGGTGCCGCGCGGCACCAGGAGCTGGGCGACTGGGATAGTGAACCGGGTTGACTGGTCATCCTCCACTAGCGCCATAGTGCCGGTTCGGTTCCACAACAGCCACCTATACGGTCCCTCCCGGGTTGACTGAAGCTTGCTGCGAGACGGGCGCTGGCGGTACACCAGCGTGCCTTTCTCTAGGCACGGCAGGTGCATGAGTGCGGGGTCGTCTTCGGGGGCTGAGTCGTGACTGTTGGTGGGGAGCGCGGGTTTTGGCGCAGCTGGCTGCTGGGTTGTGGTGCGATCGCCTCGCCCCCTACTTCCCGCGCCGCGTCCGCGCCCCCGCCCCCTGCCGCCGGGAGCTGCTGAACCCGCGCCGCCCCTACTTAAGACTGCTGAGGGGGGTGGTGATGGCGTTTTGGTATTGTCACTGTCAGAGCCACTTGCCCTGCGCGTCGTGGCTGCGGTGGCCGGCTGCCCCTGAGCCTGCCCATCCGCCGGCGTGTCGTCCGGGCTACCGTAGGCGCCCTCCCCACCCGTACGAGGCTTTGGCATCACATTAACGTGCGTGCGGCGGGCGTGGTCACGCACCATTCGGGTTTGGGCCTTCTCCATGTTGCCTCGAGCCCCATCAGCCGCTGCGTCTAGCAGCTCCTTCCTAACCCCAGCGGCCTGTCGCCGCTCGTCGGCCACCGCCTCCGCCCCTTCTCCCTCTGAGTCCCATTCCTCACCGGGGTCGGCCGTCTGCTGTGCCAGTGGTGGCTTCTGCTGCGCCAGCGCCAGCTCTTTGCCGTACAGCAGCAGAGCCGGCGAGCAGCCCGTTGAGCGCTGCCGCGCAGCCCGGTACGACAGGGCGACCTGGTGAATGTAGAGGTCCCAGTTTGCCTCCACTCCCTCCTGGCACAGCCGCACCAGCGAGGAGCGCATGATGCCCATAAAGCGCTCCACCTGGCCGTTCTGCGCTGGGCAACGAGGGCCTGACTTCACGTGGCGCACTCGTTCCCGAGCCAGCAGGGAGGCGAACTCGCCCTGCCACTCGGTGCCCTGATCCGTCATCACCACCGCCACCGAACCCCAGTGGCACAGCACGCTCTCCCAGAGCCAGCGTGCGGTGGTGGCGCTCTCCTTGTTGGGCAGGGCACCCACCACCGGGTATTTGCTGAACGCATCGATGGCCACGGCGATGTACCGGTTGCCGCGGGGCGTGAGTGCGTGCGGGCCACTGAGGTCAACGTTGATGCGGTGAAACACTTGCACGATGGGTAGCGGGTGCAGGGGCTGGTGTCGCACAAGCACGTGCTGCGTGGGGTGGCACTGGCGGCAGTGCTCGACAAACACCCGGCAATCGTGCCCCATTCCCTTCCACCAGAAGCGGGAGCGGCACAGGTCGAAGGTAGCCCGCACGCCGGGGTGCGCCAGGTTGTGCACCTCGGCCAGGGCCGCCTGCCGCTCGCTATGCCGCAGGATACGCACCTCGGGCCGGTTGCGGGTGGCACGCTTGTACAGCTGCCCATTCTCCCATCGGTACCGCCGCGCCTTGCGTGAAATGCGCGCACACTCCTTGTAGAAATCTGTGCCGGAGAGGTCGGGGCGAGCGACGAAACTCCGGTACTGCAGGTAATGCAGCAGCCCGGCGTCGTGCCACACATCGGCCTCGCCCGCGCTGTAGTTCGGCACTCCGTTCACGGCTAGCACGTCTTCTGACACCTCCCCTTCGCCCTCCGTCGCTGTGCCATCCTCCTGCTCCCACTCCTCCTCATCCTCGCTGGAATCCCCTTCGCCCACGTATGCCCTCACCAGCTCGTCGGTGGGGAAGTTGGTAAAGCCGCTTGGCGCGGCCGTCGCCGTTAGGGCTGTCGCCATGGCGGTTGGCATGTTGGTTGCGGCCAGAGAGGCCGTAGCCGCCGCCCTTGCGACTGCTTCCTGATGGCCGGGACCTGCGGTTGTGGCGGCGGGAATGGCGGCCACGGGTGGCGTGGTGAGAGCAGGCGCGCCCACGGGGCCCGGGTTGGGGGCGCCGCTGGGCAGGTTGAGACGCCTGACAACCCGCACAAGCCGGCGGTTAGCTGGGGCTGGGGCTGCGTCCCCCGCGCCCCCACTTATGCCTCCTGTGCCGGTGCCGGCCGCCACCCCCAGGTCGTCCCCGTGTTGCTTCCCCGCGTTCGGGTTGCCCCCAGTAGCGTGCTCGGGGCAGAGCCAGTTGCCCTCCGGCACACGGCGCAGCGGTGGTCGCAGGCAGGTGGTGTGGTATGCGCTGCTACAGCCCGGGAAGTCGCACAGCAGCATGTTCCACTCTGGCTTACCCTGCTGACATCGAGCGCATTTGGGGCTCTCGCCCTCCTCCGATTCACCCTGCTCGGTGTAGTCCTGAAGGTGCGCAGGTGGCTGCGGCAGCCGCCGCCGGCGCAGAGGCTCCCCGGACGGACTGCGTAGGGAGGTGGTCTGCGGCGCCGGTTGGGGCGGGGCGTTGCGGCTACGCTTGCCGGGGCTCAGGGGGTTGGGGGAGCGACACATCGCCAGCAGCCGCTGTAAGGGTGAGGCAGGGTGGCCAGCTTGGGGCTCAGCCCTGGGCGGGGCCGACCCTGCTGCCGCTGGGCTGCCAGGCCCGGCCCCCTCACCCCCTGGAACCTCTGCCGCTCCATCCTCACGAGCGGTGGACGGGCCGGCTGCGGCGCGGTCCGCTTCCGCCGCCGGCTGCGAGGGCCCTGCCCGCCCGGCTGCTTTCTGCTCGCCCACCTGCCCTGACGTCGCCCGCCGCATGAAGATGCGCACCTCCCGGTGGCTTCGGGCGGCAGGCAGTGACCACACCTGCTCGAATTCCTGGGACAGAGAGCGTCCAGCCAGGAAAGTGGACATACGCCCGTTAGGCTGACGGTGCGCGGTGGCGACATAGCCCGCAAGGGGGCCCGGTGAGGCGGAGCTAGTCAGCAGCTCGGTGCTGAGCCCCTGGTCGCCACCAGACCCCTCCACGTCGTCTGTGTCCTCCCTGCCCCCGTCCTCTGCCAGGTGCCCCAGCCGGCTCAGCCCGTCCACGTTTCCGTGTTTCGTTCCAGGTCGGTGCACAATCTCCATGTCATAGCCCTGCAGCCGTAAAGCGTATCGGGCCAGCTTGCCTGTCAGGTCCTTGGCCCGCATGATGTATGTGAGCGCCGTGTTGTCCGTGATCAGCTGAAAGCGTGCTGACGCCAGGTACTCGTGGTACTTCTTCACTGCCCACACAGCGGCATAAGCCTCGCCGTCCGTGCTGGACCAGCGTGTTTCTGCTCCAGTAAGCCGCTTACTGGCGTAGGAGACTGCATACTCCCGGCTGTCGTCGTCCAGCTGCGACAGGCACGCGCCCACGGCGTTGCAGCTGAAGTCGGTGGCCAACCGGAAGGGGCGGGTGACATCGGCGGCACGCAGTACGGGCTCAGTCGTAAGGGCAGTCTTCAATTGCTCAAACGCTGCCTGCTGCTCAGGCCCCCACTGGTAACCGAGCTTGCCTAAGCAGTCGTATAGCGGTCGGCTTATAAGCGCGAAGTTGGGTACCATTGACCGGTAATAGTTCGCGAGACCAAGGAAGGCCTTGATCTGGCGCACGGTCTTTAGCTTTGGGTAATTGCGAATTGCCTCGGCATTGCGGGGGGCCAGGGTGTACTGGCCCGTCGCGCCCGAAATGGCATGGCCCAGGAACTCAATCTCTGTTGTCGCAAAGTGGCACTTCTTGATAGACATCTTCAGGTTAGCCAGGCGCAGGCAGTCGAACATATTCTGCAGGTCCTCCGCGTGCTGGACTGGGTCCTTGCTCGCGACGCAGATATCGTCGATGAACAGCGCGCAGCACTTGCCTGGTGTGCTCTCTCCAGGGCCGTAGAAGAGGATAGGGCGCAGGACCAGACTCAGAAGGCGCTGGAAAAGCGCCGGGGACTGCCTGGCTCCCATCGGAAGCACCGTAAACTCGTAGAGCCCAGAGGGCGCCTGGAAAGCAAGCTTGCATCGGTCTTCTTGGCGGACAGGCACCTGCCAGAAGCCGGCGATGAGGTCGACGGTGGAGTAAATCCGCTTTTCGCCCATCGGCGGTGCCACCGTGTCTATCATAGTTTGGACGTGGGGCATGGGAAAGCGAAGGGGTTTGGTCAAGTCGTTCACAGCGCGGAGGTCGATGCAGGCGCGCCACTGGGGTGGGACCGGGGGCGCGTCCGCGGCGCCTCCGCCGGCCTTGTCGCTGCCTGCCGGCCGCTTCTTCACCATCACCATGGGGGAACACCATTCCGACGAGCTGGGTTGGATAACCCCAGAGGCCAGCATCTTCTGCACCTCTGCCTCCAGCGCGTCCCGCTCGCCCTTGCTAAGCCGGTATGGGTTGGTGCACACTGGTGCCGCATCCCCGGTGTCGATACTCGCTTCCAGCCAGCTGGTGACGGACAGGTCCTGGTTGGATGCTGCAAATACGTCGTAATTGTCCAAGAGCACCTTCGCCAGAGCGGTTGAGTGCTCCGGAGTCAGGTCCGGGCTGAGGGTTGCGAGTAGCAGTTGCCGCCGCTCGTCGTCAGCCGGAAGCTCTCCCTGTGTGTCCCTCACGCGCTGGCCATATTCCCGAGCGGCCAGCAGGTGCTGGGTTGGGGACAAGCGCAACACCTCCTCCTTGGTGGGCCGCTGTAGCAGCACGTCGGCCAACGTGGGGAGGGACGTGCGTGGGGTTTGGGGCGTGCCTGACGCATAGTAGATGGGCGTACGTGGGGCCGCCCACGACTGGCTGCGGGGACTGCAGCAATCGTCATCCTCCCATGAGGCATCCAGTTTTGCCCCGGACGGTGCAGGGGAGGCGAAGTGAGCGCTGGTGACTGGGGAGGGCGGCCCGCTCCCTGAATCTGAATCCAGCAGAGGGGCCTCGTAGCCCGCGGATAAGGTGCTGCCGCTAGCCACGTCAGACAGGAAGCCGTCTTGCCGGCCTAGGGCCACGCAGACGCGGGAGTGGCCCGGCTCGTGTGGGTTTTGGCCCCTATAGGCCGAGTAGCTGACGAGGAAGCGGGGGTAGTGAGAGGCCCGCCGGGGGAAGGCTGGCTCCTCGCCCCTGCTTTCCTCGTCGCTGCCGGAGTCGCTGGCGTCCATAAGTGATGGAGGCCCATCAGATTCGGTGTCAGACACATAATCCGCATGGAAGGTTGGTGCGCTCGCATCGTCGGGTGTCGAGTCGCCTGGCATGCTCAGTGGATCCAGGGGCGGGAGAAAGGGGTCTTCGCAGTCATCCCATGTTACCCCGCTCTCCTGGCCCTGGCGGGTTAGAAAAGCCCGGGAAGGGGGAGCCGCCCCTCCTGCGTCCCCCTCAGGGTCATAGCCACAAGCCGGAGGAGGCTTGCAGGGATCGTTGGGGCGGGTAGCCCCCTCCTCATCTTCTTCAGTAGCCCCCTCCTCCTCCTTGGTGTTGGCCGAGGGGTTCGGATCCAGCTCAGTAGTTACCGTGCTGCTTACGGAGCGCGGCGATGGGCCCAATGGCAGATCCTCCCACCACGTGTCATCGGTGTGGGAATCGGTGCTGCTCTCGCGCGCCAGCTCGCGGGCCCCGGCTAGGAATGCCGCGGCCTGCAACACCTGCAGCTCTCGTGACGCCGTCCAGTGTAGGATGCGAGCCACTCTTGCCACCTTCTCGGGTGAGCCCTGCCCAGCCGCCAATTCCGTTAGCAGTCGCTGAGCCTCCTCAGGCCCGTCCGGTGAACCTACTGGGTCACCTGGCGGGTACTGCAAAGGGTTGGCCTGCTCGGTCAGGGGCCCAGCATTGGTACCGCCGCTGGGGTTGGGAGCCCTGCGGTCTGGGCTGCGAGGTTGGGACAGGGGCAGGGGAGCCCGGCCATCCTGGATGTCTTGCCACCGTTGCTCGTCGATGGACGTGTCTTCCATGGGCCGCCCAGCTACCAGGGCGTCCAGTTCAGCCTCCATGTCCAAGGGCCAGTCTTCACGAGGGTGACTGCTGAGGCTGGATGCCCTGGGGGACCCGTTATCCATGGTGTCCAGTACTCGGTGCATGCAGACACGCCGCGCCCCAGCGGAGCGGGCGGTCTCCGCCGTGGGTGATGCGTGCGACAGCATGCTGTCTAGGATGCCGGCCAGCTCCAGGGTCTCCGCGCCTGTCAGCGGCGGGGGTACTGGAGGCAGTACCGGGGACGGACCGGGCACCACATATCCTGGCACTTGGCAAAGCGCAAACGGCGAGGGGCGAGGCCTCGAGGCGCTCCGTGTTGCCGGGGCTGGGGGGGCCGGAGCGGCAGCCTCCTCGCCTTCGCTTGGGGGGTCGCTGACCACTCGCGCCCGCCGCCCCACCATGCATGCCATGGGGGTCGGAGGAAAGTGGTAGCGGATGGGAAGGGCACTGCGCCTCCCTAGGTCGTTGGTGTATTCCAACAACTTCTTGCGGTAGCTGATGTCAGCCTTGATGGGTGCCAGGAAGTCAGACCCTAGCAGGATGACATAGCTGGTGGCGTCGCTCACGTACGCGTCCACCGTGCTAACCATGTCACCCGTGGCGATCACCAGGTTGCGCACCAGTCCACCGGACTCAGACCTCACCCCATCAGCGTTGGTGAAGGTCTGCTCGGCGGGCTCGATATCCTCCACTCGGCCCAGGCGCCGTAGTGTCACCCGTGGAATCACGGTGTTGCTAGCACCGGTGTCCACGACTGCTCGGGCACGGATGAACTTGCCATCGGCCTTGCCCAGGAGCACCTCGGCCTCTACCACGTCCCACTCGCCTCCAGATACCACCGGGGTCAGGGTCGCTGCCGTAGCCCGGTGGGCGTGAGCAGCGGGGTGGCCCGGGGGCCCCGGGGCGGTTGCTTTGGGGCTCCGGGTAGTAGGAGCGGCAGCCGGGGCGCGGGTTGGGGGTCGGGTTGGTGGTGCGGCAGCAACGGGTGTCGGCAGTTCCCGGGAGTGCTGTCGCCCCAGACCGATCAGCCGTCCACCAATCTTGGTGTAGATGTTTGCGGGGTTGACTCGCAGCGCCCGTGACAAGGGGATGGGGTATGCGTTGATCTTGGCGCAGATCTCATCGGCCACTCGCTTCTCCTCTTCTCCTGCATCGCCCGTCGGAATAGGGTCCGTGCGGGGAGGACGGGCTGCAGGGGCGGCGGGATCAGCCGCGGGGCTGCGAGCCCTGGTTGGAGCGTGGGCGGGGGTTGTGGCCTGTGTCCGGCCCCGCCCGGGGGTAGGCCGCCGTCCCGTAGGGCGGGCTTCCAACCCAGCTGGGGCACGGGGGCCTTGCCCGTCGCCTGCAGCCGGCGCAGCGGCCGAGCTGGCAGGGGCGGCAGCGGCCGGCCGCTGCTCACGCTCCCGGCGTTGGTCAGCGTGGCCCGCGGTGAAGCGGCGAGGGGCTAGGCGGTCCACCTCCATGGGCTCGGGCCCGGGGATGGGGACTGGCACCCTCTTGCGAGGCAGGGTGATGGGTTCGAAGTCGCCCACTCGTTTGGTGTAAGCCTCAGCATTAGTGTAGTAGGAGACGGGAGCGGTGGTTGAGCCTTGCGGTGACATGACACCGCCGCTGTCCTCGCTCTCGTAGCCCAGGGCGTAAGCGTCCCTGTATGGGCTGTAGAGCGGGCGGGCCGCCTGGAACAGCAGGGTGCGGCTGGGGGTGCGGCGGTGCAGCAGCTGCATGCGTGACATGCGGGTGCTGAGGTCTTCAACCCCGCCGCCCCCACGCCCGGCACTGCTGTTGTTAGGCCCTCGGTTGGCCATGCGTGGGCCTTGGTCCGACCGGGTATCCCGGCTGTCTCGGCGGTCATCCCGCCCAAAGGGCCGGCTGTAGCGGGGAGGAGCGGTGCTAGAGCCATTGCTGTGGCGTGGCTCGTTGCTGGGCGAGCGATCAGCAAAGCGCACTCGCCGCTCCTCGCTGTCAGATCGGCCGCGTGTGTCCCGGCCGTCGGCCTTGGACAGCTTGCCCTTCTCGCTGGCGTAGATCGCCTTGCGGATGGCAGCAGTTAGGTTGTGCGGCTCCATGTCGTACACGGAGTCGTAGATGTCGGGATGCAAGCCCCGCATGAAGTTGTGCATGTGGGTAGGGTCACGGTTATAGTCGAGGCGCAGTTGGGTCACGAGGCCCAGGTAACGGTCGGCGTACTCGCGCACCGTCTCCTTGGGGCCTTGTGTGCAGTTGGCGAGGGCCAGATGCAGCTCGCGGTCTGACACACCCCAGCGCTCGCGCAGGGCGTCACAGAAGCCCTCCCAAGTGGACGATGCCATGGGGTTGGCTAGCTTCCATGACCGGTACCACTCCTTGGCCGTGGGGCCAAGCCGTTTAGAGGCAAGTTGGAGCTTTCGTGACTCAGTCCAACCGAATTCCTCTGCCAACTCATCTACGGACTCCAGCCAATCACGCACAGAATGCCACTGCGGGTCGAAGCGCTCGCAGTGTTGGGTGATACGTTCATAGTCAAGTCCTTGCAGATCGGTATGGAAAGCGCTAGGCCGCGCTCGGCGGGGAAAGCCATCTTCGTCTGACATGAGTGGCTACTGGGGGATGGAAGAAGTCCCGGTAGCGAAACCAACAAAGGCGTGCCGACCCCCCAGAGATGACAGGACACTTTTTTCGCCTAACTTTATCGCCGCGTGTCAACAGCTGTCGGGGCAGATCGCGTGCCGTAGAGGGGGCTCTTCGATCCCAGCAGTGCCCAGCGCCGCCGTATGGGGACGTCGGTAGCTGTTTTACTCACGGGAGGGGCTTCGCTGTTTGGTCTAGGCGGGTTGGATAACAGGAGCAGGGGCTCGTACAGAGCCGGATGGGTGGCGTGCGTGCAGGTGCACAGCCGTGGCAAAGGCTGTCTCACTCAACCTTGCCGCCCAGGGTAATCAGAGATTAGAGAGATAAGGTCGGGCGGGTTGCCCAAGTAGAGTCACCGCCGCCGGCGGTAGCTGGGGTTACCCTTCGCGTGCGGGGCACGCGGCGGGTGGTAGAGACGGGAAGGGAGAAGAGAGGGGAGACAGGAAAGCAAGCAGGTCCCGCAAGCCGGCACGGCGTGTCGGGGACTTGGTCACACGCAGGTCAGGTAGACCAGGTGCAGGGATAAGCAAAACTTCTTCAGACCAGAGGTGTCGCAGTCGACCTGCACTCTGGGGCAGGGGAGGCGAACACCCCAAGGGAAAGGGGGGGGAGAGCCCCCGACGACCCAACCCGCAGACAAGGCGTGCGTGCCCGGTCCAATGCCGTCCGCCCCACTGCCTAGGCCCAGGCCCTGTACTATCTCACGCTATCTTACGCCCGTCTCTGTCTCCCTCACTCCCTGCTACTGCCACTAACCGAACGGGCTCAGGCCCAACTACCGAACCGGACCCTGCTCTGGCTCGCTCCCAGCTCGCCCTGCTATCAGCTGCTGTACCTAATCGCTGCCAGACACTACACGTATGCAACCTGGCGCAGAGGCTCTGCTGGCGTACGCTATGCGGGTTGGGGTACTCTTGACCCTAGTGTGGGCAGGGGCCTTGGCTATCACTGACGGGCTGCGGGTAACGGCTCAGGACTTACGGGGATAGGTCGGGGGCAACAGGCACAGCGGTGTGGGGTAGGGGAGAGATAGGGAGAGGGGAGAGTCTGGGGCTCGGATGAACCGGAGTAGGTGAGAGATAGTAAGGGGAGGGGGAAGGGGGCTTCGAACGGGTACTTGGTTGTGCCGGGAGGCACCCTGTGGGGGAGGGGAAAGGCTAGCCTAGACTTGCGCGAGCGGGCGACTTCGCGCCGAGCACAAGGGGCCGCGATACAAGGGATCGTTCTTTGTCCAACTTGTATTACAATACTAGAGACTCGTAATTAAAGAGTCTATTTAAGAGTGACTCTCGAGTAGTTGGTGTGAGGAGTTGGGAGGAGGAGAGTGACTGAACTACCCCAACTCGCTCGCTTATATATTCCCGTCGGCCCCTGCATTGGCCGGATGGGACTCGTACAGGTCGTACAGGCCTAGGCTCCAAATCGCAAGTGCTAAGCAACTGCGCCGAGGGGCCCAAGTGCTACCAACTTCGCTAAGGGCCCATCGGGTCCCTCACACATACACTGCGCCAACACTTGCATCGCTGCGCGCAACTAATACCCTTTCAGCTCCCAAACACAGCCGCGCTTCACCTGCGGCGTTCTCCTAGGCATCCGTAAAGTTCTCAGTCGTCTAGGTCCAGCATTAAGCTTACCACCTTGCACACGCTAACCGGTCACGGGACCGTTGTCAACTTAAACTATCATCCACTACAAGTCAACCATACTAAGCCTGCGCGTCGCTTGCGCTCCTCGCGGCCCTTCGCCGCTCCGACAGCTTAAGGCAGCCAGTCCTAGTCTTGCACCGCAGCCTTGCTCGATTAGTACTGTAATATCTTCTCCACCCGATTTACTGGCAAGCTCCGGCGGCCCTGCTTGCTCCGCTATTTTGCTAGATCCAAAGTCGATCCACTTGCTCGGTGCTCTCGCTATCCGCGTCCTGCCGCTACGACCCTCTGGTGCTGCGGCTCATGCGCTCATTGTTTATATGACTATGCGCCAAACACGTCCGTGCAAAATCCGTCCCGTCAACGTGCAGCGGCGCCCCGTGCAAAGCACCCACAGGCTGCATGCTTGGGGAGCTGTATTGCCCAGCAACTCGGGCCAGACGGAGCGAGGATTGCAACGGCAGTCGTCGTACGTGTCCCCGGCTACAGGGGAGGGCAGCGGGTGACCATACATGTATGGGGACTGCAGCAACACCCGGTGTCATTGGTCAAGCGGATTGGAGGGAGGCCTATGCGTTGGAAGCGTGTGGCAAATGCTGGATGAGGGGAAAGCGAGGCAAGGGGGGCGGGACTGTAACTACCAGCCAAACCAGCCCAAACTGGAGGTAGGTGAAACACGAGCACTAGGATATGCCATTGTATCAACCGACAAGTATCTGCCTCATAGGAGTTCTACATCATATGAAGTTTACCCCGCACGCAGGTCAGTAGGAACGTCACTGGGCGGGACAGTCGTCGCAGATGGGTGGGAGGGGATAGTTCGTGCCAGATATGTGGGGAAGGCACGGTTCTTGATGGAACCGGAGGAGGGAGAGATTGGACTTGCTGTTCGCGGGACTGAAGAGAGAGGGATAGGCGAAAAAGGGCAAATCAGGAAGGATGAGGGGGGTCGGAGTGTGCGATGGGACAGTGGTAAGGCAGGTTGGTGAAGTCCCGTTGGTGAAGTCCCATGGGGAGGAGGGTCGGAGAACTTGGCCGGGCGGGGAAAGAAGTGGGGGAAGTGGGAGAAGTGTAATTGTGTGCCGGTGGGGAGCCGGAACGTCGCCCGTCGGGACGGCGCAAGTCAGGCTGCTAGGGGGAAACCCTGAAACAGCAGACCCAACCGTTACGGCGGCGTGGCGCGGAAGCGTCGTCCCCCACGGTCGTCCCCTCTGGCTCTGGTCCCCTCGTCACCCCGAGCGCAAACTGTTGCATATCCGCGTATGCATACAAGGCCTCGCGCCTGTGCCACCGCACGCAAAGCTTGTAAAGCAGGAACAGTCGCACGCTCAAGCCCTGCGCCAAGCCGACCAGCATTGCAGATGGCCGAAACTTGCTTGCTTTATTTCCCACCCATCCAGGCCCGCGAAGTCGCTCGCCCTGCTGCACAATTACAGCAAATCGGTCATTTATGCTCAACTTTTATCAAAGGTTTCGAGAGCCCGGAACACATTGTTTCAGCAGTCGGGCACACAGCCCGTCGGGCACACATGCAAGGTATGACAATGCTGGAGTAGTTTGATTGCCGTGTACAGCCCATCGGAGCTTGATTAGTAGGTCTACTAGCACGTAGCACAGAAAAATGATATCAGGTGAACGGGCCAATGTCTGACGCGGTTTTGTCGGCCAACTTGCAACGAACCTGAGCAAACCGACGGCACATACCGCGGCGTGCCCATACCCGGCTAATGCATGCGGCCGTCTAAGACGTGGCTGTAGCATGTTTCTCTCATGCTCTGAGGGGCGTGCCGAGGCCGTGCGCCCTGTTCCAGGCAAGGTGTTACTGCTGATGCGGGGGGTGGGCGCGAGCGAGGTGAGTTCGCCGGTGTAATCAGAACACGTCACCTCAGCAGACCAGCATGGGTTGGCCATCATGTGATGCATGCACGGCGGAACAGCAATTTGTGGCACTTATCCTGCACACATGCGACTCGGGGAGCTGGGTCTGGGGTCGGTCCGTCGCACGATGGGAAACCATGGCCTGGCCGGGCCATCAGAAAACGGCCAAACAATGAGGCGTGCCAAACCCAAGAGTTGGTGGTGTATCCATAGCGATGCAGTAGCTTAATGTAGTAGTTTGCTCTCTTACGCACGCAAACGTCGAAGCGTTGTTCAGCAGGGCGAGCAGCTTCCGGGTCTGTTGTTGGTCATTCAGGCCTCATACACTGGAAATTGTCATCAACCTGGACCGATTATAGTTGGATGCAAAGCTTTTCAACTCGGTCAAAGACAGAATGTCCGCAAGCAAGCCACACTTACGCGTACTCATCGCATATTCACGCGGCAATTGATGCTCTCATTACCAGATATGTCTCCAGCTAGTCGGAGGAGACTCGGACGTTTGCTGCTGGTGCTATCATGTGCGGTCCTGCAGCTCCAAGCACAGGTATACCAGGACGACTGGAAGATTTGCAGCTGCATTTAGCTGATGCAACAGTTTCATTTTGCACTGCCTGCTACAGGGTGAGGGGCGGCGGAACGCGTTCATGCGGGCCGACTTTTCGTAGCTAGGTGCTGGTTTGTTTAGGCAGCAGTAGCCGTAACCGCTGTAAACGCGATACAAATCAGTGGCCGGTGCAGTGTCCTTGGTGCGGCGGTGACAACGGTGCAGGGGGATTGGTGGTCCAGGCCAACATGTTCATGTGCAGTCGCTCGTGGGGGGAGGGGGGATGGGGGGGGCGCTTGACCATTCCTTGCAGCTGAGTACGGAGTGCGTGTAAACGTTCTTCCGCTAAACCCCGCGTCACTGCTGCGTACAGCTACCACGGAGACGGAGGTGTTCACGTTGTACCTTCAGCCCATGTTTGCGGACCCCAGCTCTACATGCAGCACGACCATCACAAGCTCATGGACGGGGCTTGTTTGCAATGGAACGGTCAGTAGAACAAACGTACGCTTGTTCATCGGAGCGGCGCGACCCCTTGCACGTATTCCTTGATCGTCTCGCTGCACTCCCTACCACGTGACAGGCATGGTACGGCGTGGGTTGCACGGGAGACGGATCGGCCGTGACCAACAGCACGGGTGAGGCGCCTGCAAGTGCTGTCGGGTGTGGCCAGGTGCTTGAGACATAGATGTACCCAAGGGCTGGTTGCATGAGTGTGGATGAATAGCGAAAGCCCCACACACGCCTCCAGGGTCCTCCCTTGCCTCGCTTGCTTGGTCCAGGTAGGGCGGGGCCGGCCAGGTCCGGGCACGGGGCACCCGCCTCGGACACACCGCGCCCTCCCCCCTGCGTTTAAGGCGTCCCCGGGGCCTTTGCTGTAACCCTGCATGCATTCATTAAACTCTTAAAACAGGCAACGTGAACTCAATAGCCCTGCCGAATTGCTTCCCTGGAGGGGTCGGGGTCGCGGCGTCGCTGCCGTCTGAGGTCTCGGTCCTGACGGCTCTGACGCGGCTGGACCTCACGGGCAACAAGTTGGTAAGCAGTTAGCCGTCAGGCGGCCGTGCAGGGAAAGCAGAAAGAAATGGGGCCGTGATTGTGTTGAGGCTGAGGAGGGGCGCGAGCGCACGGCGGGCTATGCCGCAGCCTCGGTTTGGTATGTACGGTATGTATTTCAAGGAGTTTTCGCCCCTCCCGTGTTCATGTACGGTATGGTTGCTCCACACATGCCACCCACATGACAACGTGCCCGACCGCAGAGCCCCAACAGCGGCCTACCAGCGGACTACTCTGCCCTGACCGGCCTGCGCCTAGTGGGCCTGGCGTCCATGGATCTGGAGGCGGGCCCGGTGCCCTCCAGCGGGTTCCCACAAGAGTGGTCCTCGCTTGTCGACCTGCAGCAGCTCGACCTGTCCAACAACCGGTGCGATGCGGTTATGAATGCGACATTACAAGAAGGGACAGTTCGACCGAGTGGGATATGGAGATGCGGGTGGAGTGGGGGCTGGGGGATGTAAGAGATTGAGCAACGCACACGGCGCACCGCACCCCTACGCCGTGCCGGAGCGTGCATGCCGGGAACTGGCACACTGTCCTCGGGAACGTTGTGAACCCGTCTGCCAACAAAGTGTGGGCGTCTGCGTTCCAATGCCTTGACAGGCTTTTAGGGGGAACCATCCCCGCATCCTGGGACATCCTTGCATCGGTCACGGCGCTGAACATAGCAAACACGGCGGCCTGCGGCGACATCCCCCCCACGCTCAGTAACTCCACCACTCCCTCCACCCTCGACAGCTATTGCGGTGAGTGCTAAGCGGTCATTGCTGGGTTGTGGCATGCGTGCCGCATGGGCTCCTGGCTGGGTGTCTCCCAACGCCTGCAACTATCACTTGCCTTAGCCTTCCAAGCTT